>NC_133756.1:24683471-24986501 GCF_036562045.2 Rhinolophus sinicus | reverse complement strand
AACATGTTCAATCTTTTCCTCTAGCTTCCTGAACATATGGAATACTATTATGATAACTGTTTTAATGTCTTTGTTTACAAATTTTATCATCTGGAGTAATGTCGATTGATTATTCTCCTCTTAACAGATTTGTTCTTTCTGCGACCTCAAATAGTTTCTTACGCGCACACTCTTCTCAGCTGACTAATGAAGGGGAACTTCTGGCAGATCTCAGTTCTCTCTCTGCGAGTCTCTCTTTCCAGTACATGGCCTTGTGAACCCCACCCTCCTTGGTCTCCCCAGACTTAGCTTTGCATCCAAAACTCAGGGAGTCCACTGGCCTCCACCTGGGTTCCCTGTCCTGTACCATGACCTAGAAACTCACTCAAGGCTGTAAATAATTATAGGATTTATAATTGTTATAAGCCTTATAAGGTCAATTATAAGTCTTACCTTGCTTATGTCTTATCTTTCAGGGATCATGGTCCTTCATTGCCTAAATGTGCAATGTCTTGAGAACCATTGTTTTGTTCATTGTTTCAGGTGGGAGTGCAAATCTGGTCCCTGTTCCTCCATCTTGGACAGAAGTAGAAATCTCCATAGTTTCATTAGGCATGGAGAGCCCTTCTAGTCCATTGCCAAACCTCTCATTATTACAAACTAGGAAATGAGGAACTGTACCTATATTATCTGCAGTAGGTAGCTTGGGGTTTAAGGGACATGAGGTGCAGTATTTGGTGTTGGGTTGGGGAGACGAACACTGTTAATGGGAATGGCATAGTGAGTCTTGATAGCTTAGTTAAAATTTACACATCCTTTTCTACGTGGTCAAAGTGTATTCACCCTTAATCCCACAGGGGAGTTGGTAGAGGTGAGGAGTTGAGCTTGCTGAGCTCTGGACCACATTCTGATTCTGTCTGTGTGACTCTGAACACATCAGTTCCTCACTCTTGGGGCTTAGTTTCCACAACTGGAAAGTGAGAATCCTTAACACCTAATATCCACATCCACTGGTCGTAGTGAGGGTTAGATGAGATAAAATATACCAATGTTTGAGGATTAGATGAGATAATGTATGTTTGACAATTGCCCAGTACAGAGCCTGATATTCTGTAAGCCCTCAATAAAGATGGGCAATTATTAATTGATTAAACTGAGGCACAATGAGGCGGTTTTGATTGTGGTCCCAGAGCAAGTAAGAGGCAATACGAAGCCTCCAACTCAGCTCTCTGAGAGCTTTCTATGCCTAGGATCCTTGAAAGCAGGATTTAATCCAAAAGAGGTAATATGATTGGTTGAGGCAAATACCAAAAGGGCCACAAAGATTGACATAGTGGTGGTAGAGGAATATCCCCTGCCCTCAAGCACTCCCTGACCCAGAAGTTATAGCCCAATCCAACATGATTTTCTGAGCAATGACTGTTGGAAGCTGTTGGATCCTAGCCACACAGAGGCTTACATTTAACCATTTAGAATGAAGAATCAGAGTGAGGCTGTGGTATGCAATGATTTATGGTCATACGTTTTAATATAATGTTTCGGAAAAAATTAAACTATAAAAGGTTCCATCGTGAAATGAAAGCTTTTATTTGTGTATGTTTTCCCATGTTGCCAAACGTTTGTGCAGGCTGTTCTCATGCCCTAAGATTCTGTGTCTTGTATGTTCAATATTTCTTGTGTGTCTGATTGTAGAACATATACTCTTCCTTTAATTCTCAGCTCAAATACTGTCAAACCTTTCCTGACTTCCATAGGGAGATTATATATTCTTTCTATTTTGAGTCCCTGGAATTTTGTAAATACGGTTTTTTTCCTAATTGTCTTGTTTTATTTTATCTTTCTATTTTTCTCTCTTCCACTAGACTGTGAATTCTCTATCAGCAGAACCACACCTCTTTTGTTTACTATGGTTCCCTGGAACCTAGGACAATGCCTGAAACCGTTAGTGCTCAAGAAACATTTTTGGATAAATAAATGAATGAATGGACACTGGGGATATAAGGTGGAGTGATGTACACAGAGACCCTTTAATGTACTAGGAGCTCCCTTTTTTCATTTCCCTCCATTGTATGAACCTGAGCTTTTAGGGGCATATACTGTGTTTTCCCCAAAATAAGACCTAGCCAGACTATCAGCTCTAATGCATCTTTTGGAGCAAACATTAATATAAGACCCAGTATTACATATTATATCATATCATATCATATCATATCATATCATATCATATCATATCATATCATATCATATCATATCATATCATATCATATCATATCATATTATATTATACCTGGTCTTATATTATAGTAAAATAAGACCAGGTCTTATATTAATTTTTGCTCCAAAAGACGCATTAGAGCTGATTGTCCGGCTAGGTCTTATTTTCGAGGAAACACGGGATGATGTCTTACTTATATCTCTATTTACCTTTGTGTATTGTCACAGAACATAGTAGAAGCTCAGCAAATACCGGTTGAATGAATAAACAAATAAGTCTTGAGCCTTCGTTATTTTATCTGTTGTATGAAATGGTTGGATTTAGATATTATAGTCACTCAGCCAATATTTCCTGGTCACTCAGCTACCATGTACCTGGCACAGAAATTGCATCAGTCCTAGACAATGTCCTCAAGAAGCCTACGGACTCGTAGAATTGAGGCGGGGACTACAATGCAAGTAGAAAGTGAGAGATCACATCTTGGTATATAGCTGAGACTGACAGAGAGTGAATGAGACTTAAACCCAGGCCTGTCCTGTAGAATGGGCCAGGTTCTCAGGGATGGAGCAGCTGCCGTGGTGAGAAGAACATTCAAATATTTTCTCCTTTGCACCACTTGGCCAGAAGTAACGTTTTCTCACTCAAAAATGCTCTAGCCCTCTATCTGAAGCCCTTTTAGAACACCAATTCCTTCGTTGGTGTTCTAAAAGGGCTTCAGATAGAGGGCTAGAGCATTTTTGTGATGATTAATTTTATGTTTCATCTGGGCCACAGGACGCCCTAACATTTGGTCAAACGTTGTTCTTGGGTTTGTCTATGAGGGTGTTTCTGAATGAGATGACTGTTTTTGAACTGGTAGACTAAGTGAAGCAGATGGCTCTCCCTAATGTGGGCGGGTCTCATCCAGTCAACTAAACAGATAACTTGAGTAGGAGGGAGCTCCTGCCTCACTGCTGGCTGCAACGTCAGTCTTTGTCTGTTTTCTGACACAAACTGAAAAATGAGCTCTTCTTGGGTCTCAAGCCTGCTGGCTTTTGGATTGTTACTCTGCACTCAGCTCTCCTGGTTCTCAGGCTTTCAGACTTGGAATGGTACTAGACCATCAGCTCTCCTGGGTCTTTAGCATGCTGACTACAGATCTTGGGACTTCTCAGCCTCCATAATTGCATGAATATATCTTTGTTCTGTTTTTCTGGAGAACCTTGACTAATACAGAGGCTAAGAAGGAAACTCCCCTTTCCTGAGCCTGTATGTAAGAGGAACTAGGTGAGGTACTTTACATCCATTACCTCATTCACATCACACAGCACCCCCCTGAGGATGGATATAATTTCCAGTTTGCAGATGAGAACACAGAGGCTCAGAGAAGCAAAGCAACATTTCCAAGGTGACGCAACTAGCAAATGACAAAATCAGGTTTAAGTCTCATTCCCTTTAGCTCCATAGCCTGTGTTATTTTCATCCACTCAAACATATCCTTCCCTGCACGTTTGATTCTCTGTTAGATAGTAATTTCTTTGTGGGCAGAAACCAGGTCTAATTATTTTTTCTCTCCTTGTTCATCTTTAATTCTTGTGCTCAGCACAGCAGGTGTCATATGGTGGGGAGGGCGGTGGAGTGGCCCCAGGATTTGTTGAATGATCTATCTGGGTCATGGGACTTCTCTGCAGGAAAGGACTTTCAAGACCACCTAGGTCTACCCATCCCTCTCTGTCCCCTTGTTTCTATTCCAATTCCCTATCTTCTACATGCTGTTGTTAATTATTGATGGGAATTCCAGGGTGTCCTAAAAATTTCCCCCCAAAGGTTGTGGAGCACACCTCCTCATTCGAAGGCCCCCTTTGGCTCTTTGACTTGCTGGTGCTACCTGAGCCCGGAGCCAGCTCTGCCGCTGGGCTGCAGCAGGGAGGAGAGAGTGTGAGCTGAAGAGGACAGGGAGACCTGACAGGCTCGCTGGGCCCTGCTGTTTGAACTCTGGCTATAAATAGAAATAATATTAAGCAGAATGTCTTTTTAATATGCACATGGTATTCATTTATTTAATGAATAATTTTCCTGGAAAGGAGAGCTGAGCTGTCAGAGCTGAGCTATTTTTGAGTAGAATATGAAAGAAAAACTCAGGAGAATTATTTGCTATTTGGATTTATGCTTTTAAAATAGGTCACACTAAAAGGCAACACTGCAGGGGCAGGAACAGGATCAGTGTTTGCGAGGGGCTGGAGGTGGGGGCAAGGCCTTGACTGGAAAGCGACATGAAGGAGCTATTTGGGATGATGGCAGCATTCTATATCTTGTAGTAATAGTCACATGGCTGTATGTTTTGTCAAAACTCATAAAACTGTTCACCTGAAATGAGTGAATTTTACTGTACAGTAGTCCCCCTTATCCGTGGGGGATGCCTTCCAAGACCCCCAGTGGATGCCCAAAACCGTGGATAGTACTGAACCCGATGGATACTATGTTTTTTTCTGTACGTACATACCTACCTATGATAAAACTTAACTTATAATTAGGCATAGTAAGAGATGAACAGCAGTAACTAATAATAAAATAGAACAATTATAACAATATACTGTAATGAAAGTTATGTGGATGTGGTCTCTCTCTCTCTGTTCATGTTTTTCATCCACAAATTTAATGTCTTTTTTATTTTACCTAAGTGCTTATCATACACTGTGGCCGCAATGTATTCAGTTTGAGGTGCAACAGCAAAAGTAACCTAAATTTCTTCTTCCTTCTTCACAATGTCATGGAGAGAAGATTTGTTCTAACCGTAGATTTCAGCAACCGCAGCATACTTTTTTTGGTGTGTGTCACTTAAACAAAAATTTATTTTCTCACAGTTGTGCAAGCCAGAAGTCTAAAATCAAGGTGTCAGCAAGGTTGGTTTCTTCTGAGGCCTTTCTCCTTGATCGATAGATGGCTATCTTCTGCCTACATCTTCACAAGGTCTTCCCTTTGTGTGTGTCTGTGTCGTAATTTCTTCTTCTTATAAGGACACATGTCATATTGGATTAGGACCCAACCTACTGACCTCACTTCATCTTTTTTTTTATTAGTTTCAGGTGTACAAAACAATGTACTAGTTAAACATGTACACCCCTCACAAAGTGATAACCCCCTTCCCCCAATCTACTACTCCTCTGACATCATATATAGCTATTATAATTTCATTGACTCTATTCCCTACGCTGTACTCCACATCCTATGACCATATATATGTTAAATTATAGTTGACATTCATTGTTATTCAGCTTCAGCCTCAGGTGTACAGCTCAGTGACTAGGCATCTACACCATCCCTGAAATGGTCTCCCTAATAAGACATGTGCCCACCTGGCACCCTACAAAATCTTTACGACATTATTGATTATATTCCCCAAACTGTCTTTTGTATCCCTGTGGCAATCTTGGGGTTACCGTTTGTGCTTCCTAATCCCCTCACCTTCTCCCTCATCCCCACCCTCCTCCTATCTAGCAACCCTTGGTTTTTTTTCTCTGTGTCTCCGAGACTGTTTCTGATTAGTTTGTTCATTTATTCTATTCTTTAGATTCCACATATAAATGAGATCATATGGTATTTGTCTTTCTCCGTCTGACTTATTTCACTTAGCATAATGTTCTCTGGGTCAATCCACAAGCATACGATTTTTTTATTGGGTGGACACACTGGCCAAAGGGCTGATTAGCATCCTGGGTGGGATGGCACGTGATTTCATCATGTCATTCAGAACAGCATGCAACTTAACAGTTATGAATTGATTATTTCTGGAGTTTTTCACTTCATATTTTTGGGCCAAGTTTGACCGCAGGTAATTGAACTCGCAGAAAGTGAAACTGTGGATTAGGGGGGAACTACTGTATGTAAGTTATAAGTCGGTAACCCCGAATTATAAATAACCTGTCACAATGTTCCTTTCAAGGGAGAAAGGGAAAGAGTGGGGAATGAATGCTTTCAAATACCTACTTCGGGTGGAGTTCTCTGAAGCTTCTTTAGATAATTAAGTTTATTTCATACTTGCAAAACCACAGTGAGTTAGAGATGATTGTCCACATTTTTCAGATGAAACACCTGAGGTTGGGAGACCCTGGTGGTTGCCCAGGAGCACACATAAGCTCCTACTGGGCTTCATAAGGAGGTTTCAGAATTCCACAGTTCCCTTCCTCCTACCTGGATGTTCTCGAAGATGGAGCCTAGGAGCCTTTGGGAATAGGCAGAACTGAATGTTTGCTCTTTGCATAAAATGCTTCAGACAGTTCCATGGTTTCTTTCCAAAATGTTCCTCCATTCTGTATTCTTTGGCTGTTTCTAGCTGTGTCCGGGAAAAGGTCTTAATAAAATGCTAATGGTCTTTAACAGCTTTATTTAGTACCCTTGGACCTCCCTTTTTATCAAGTGTGCTTCATTTTGGGCCGACTTTGAAATCTGAAAGGGGTTGGGGTGCTCTCTGTAGTCCTGCCATCATTCCTGCATCCCATTCCCATGGCTGACATCGTTAATCCATCATGATATTCTATGAACCCTGACATGCTCTTGCAATCCTTCATAACGTGGTCCTCTGGGCTGTAATTAATAACCCATTTGAGTTGGCATGCGAAAACAAAAGCCTATTTGCCATTGTAGCTGTGTTTCTAGGCCTAATCTAGGTGCATTTATTAATTGAGGATGAAATCTTATTCTTTCCTCTCCTTGAAACTGAAACCCTGTGAAAAGTTGATGTTTGCATCTAGAGGCAAAAGTAGAAGGGACATGGATTAGACAATTAGAGTTGGATTTAGATGTCAGCTCTCTACCGCTTCCCCCATCTTACCTCCAATGCTCATTTTTTTAATCTGTGAAATGAGTATCATAATAGTACCTATCCAACGGTGTTAAGGCGAAGCTTCAATCAAATGAGATAGCACATAGGAAACAAGACCCCCTGGCTTTGTACTAAGGACTTTTACGTGTTCAACCCTTATAGCAAAGTTATACATAGCAAACTTTTAAATCTACATTTTATAGACAATACTTAATTTGTTCACGTCACACAGTAAAGAGTAAGGTTGAGAATTGAAGTTAGGTGTGACTCCAAAGCTTACATTGTTAATCGTAAGCTACATTGCCTCTCCTTCCGGGCATGGGGCAAACAGTATGTGGGAGGTTGTCTTCTTTATTGCAGAGCTCAGTGAACTGGGCAGGACTCAGACCAGGAACTGGCTCATGCGTTAGACCGGAGCAGGCACTGAAGAGATGAAGAGGCCACCTGGGCAGTTAAATCTGGGAGTGTGACAGGTACCAACGCCGTTTTCAGGATCCTGCTATTCTATGTGGTGCCTTTGTACAATCAGAAAAAAGTGCTTTTTCTGGGCAGATGAATTATAAGAGTCACTCCTAGGAAGACACAGAACAGATGCAAAGCTTAGAGCATTGGAATGAAAAAAACAGGGCCCCTTCCTCTAGGTGGAGGAATGAGTACAGGGTGGAATCTCAGCAGCATTCAGTCTTTTGGCTGGTGTCTTCGTGCAGTACACAACTTGTAGAATGCAAAGTAGCCTGTGTCTTGAGAGGAGGGAAAGCCACAATCTTGAGGGACCTGGGAGCAGGTGAAAGGTGACTGTACAGATAGCTAATTTTGTTAGGCAGATAGTATCACTGACCTGAACTGGAACTGGAATCCAGCTCTGAATGACTCTAAAGCTAGTGCGACTTATAATAAGAAATCACTTGGGGACTCTCGGTAAAAACGCAGATGAGCAGACCCTTCCCCTGAATAATCTAGCTCAGTAAATCTGGGTGAGTAATTCTATGATCAGAAAAGTTTAGAAACACTGCTTTAACCCACGTGCATCACACTAAAGTGTTGTGACTATCTCTATTAGAAGCATGGTAACCATCTGGCCTGCTGGACTGTCTCTTGAGGGCAGGGCCAAGTCTCATTCAAGCCCAGATCCCTAGCGCATAGAGCAAGCCCTGGCACATGAAATGCAAAAAAGATCAAGCAACGGAGAAATGATCCATTAGTTGAATGACTTCATAGTCCATCTACGAATTCTGGTTTACTCATCATACGATTACCCCCTCTGCCAAGTTAGCTGCAACTATGTGTATTTATTCCCTGCTTCCTCCCCCTTCCTATTACCCTAATCACCATCCGCTCCTCGCCCTCCCCTCAACAGGACAGGACCCACCATTCTGGGAGGTTCTTTCAGACTTTATCTAGAGTGAAGCATATTTCCTGAAATCCGTGCCTGCATCTGGACCCTGCTTCTAACTCATTGTCTGTGATTACGTATCTTTAGGCCTCGTTTCCCCCTCTGTAAAATGGAATGGTTTTGCAATATGACTTCTGAGGTCTCTTCCAATGGTGACGTGTTAGAATTCTCTGACTAGAATCTAGAATTTCTGGAAAATTCTGTAAGATGAGACGGCCTTATTTGAGACCTTCATACTGGCATGACAGAGCCAGTTGGTTGGAGCCTGGGTGACGAGCAGCTGCAGTCTGGAATTTTCCTGAGGTCTGCTTTGCTGGTGGGAGGCTTTCTTTAACGGGCATGCTCCAGCAGTCTTTGGCTACCCCCAGGGGCAACACAAGAAATACTGGCTGCCTGATAGTTGTGTTGGATGGGAAGCCAATTGGATGAGGAACGCGTGAGGAGCCCTGGAAAACTCAGCAGTTCAAAGGCAGAGGGCTGTGTCGAGGTTTCCAAATGCACTTACCCTCTGAGGCTTTGAATTCAAGCTCTATCGGAAAAACACAAGTGTCTGATTCCAAGGGAATAGCTTCTAGTAATAATAATAACAATAAAAAGGGGCTTTGAAGGGCTTCTTGGAAATCAGCTTCTATAAAATAGTGTTTGAGCAATTGGGTGCAAGTCAAGCGGAAACGTGGATTGACCTTCTCCCTGTGCATACACATTCTTTTTAAATATTTTATTTTAAAATATGAAAATAATGCGTGCATATGGTTAAAGAATCCAAACAGTACAGAAAAGTATGAAATACAAAGCAAAGGTCTCCTTTTCTTCCTCTCTTCTCATCTCTTGTCCCATGAGGTCACGATTTCTTCTACGTTATGTGCAATTATTATGTGAGTTTGTAAAAGTTAAAAAAAAATGTATTGTGGTAAAATGTGCATAACAAAGTTTATCATGTTAACCATTTTTAGGTGTATAGTTCAGTGGCACTAAGTACATTCATCCATCATGCGACCATCACCACCATCCATCTCCGGAACTTTCTCATCTTCCCAAAATGAAACTCTGCACCCATTAAACACTAACTCTCCTTCTCCCCACACGACCATCCTCTCGCAATCACTCTTCTACTTTCTGTCTATCAATTTGCCTACTGCAGGCACCTTGTATTAATGGAATTGTGCAATACTTGTCTTTTTCTGACTGGCTTATTCCACTTAACATAATTTCTTTTGGACTTCTTTTTATCTTAGCTAGGCTACTTTCATAACTCCAGTTGACATACTTCTTTGGTGTTAATGAGTCTCTCAAACTTAAACAGTATGTATTGATTGCTTGCAGTGAAAGATTTAGCACCATTGCTCCACTTCTAAAATACTTTCATCTGTCATGCTATTATTTTTATCTCTTCAAGTTATTTTCAGTTCTTCCGGTCAGTGGTTCTCTTTACTGGAACTGTAGACTCATACCCAACTGCCAGCTTGGCATCTCCATTTGGATATCTAACAAACATCTCTAAGTTCCAAACTAAAGTCATGGTCATTGTCCCTATTTCTCCCCGCTCTCTCCAACCTGTTGCCCCACTGTCTTCCCTACCCAATAAATGCCAACTTTATCTTTGTAGTTGTTTGGGCCCCAAATCTTATAATCACCCCCTACTGCTTTTTGTCCCTCTCGGGCGTCACATCCGGATTGATGGAAAATCCTGTTGACTTTACCTCAAAATACATACAGACTCTGACGATTTCTTATTACCTTCCCTCATCTATATTGTCATCCTCTCTCATGTGGATTATTGAAATATTCTAACTGGTCTCCCTGTTCCTCCCCTTGCTGTCCTATAGACTAATTACAAAGTAGTAGCCAAAGAAGTTCTTTAAAATGACTATTAGATCATGTTACTCCTCTTCTCAGAAGCAGCCCAGTGGCTTTCTTTCTCATTTGGAATAAAAGCCAAAATCTTTATGGTCGCCCAGGAGGCTCCATACCAGTGCTTTTCAAACGTTCATGTTCGTATTTTTCACCCAGGGGTCTTGTTCAAGTGCAGGTTCTGATCCTAGGAGACTTGATGCTGCCGGCTGTAAGGACCACACTGTTATTACAAGCCGACATGATCTTCTCCACAACCTTCCTACTCACCCTGCCTTGCCTCTCAGGCCGGTCTCCGATTACACTCCTCTTCCCTCTTCCTGCGCCAGCCACCCGCCTCGCCTCTGCCTTTGGACTTGTTCTCTCTGCCTAGCATACTCTTTCCCCTAGATATTTGTCAGGCTCATTCTCCCCCCCTTCAGGTCATTTCCCAAGTTTCTTCTGAGGCCTTCACTCAAAGACTTATGTAAAAATGGCATTTCTTCTTTCTATGGCTCTCCCTAGCCCCTGTCCCTGCTTAATTTTTCTTTTTAACAAGGGTATACAAACTATGGCCTACAGATCATGGGTCAAATCTGGCCCGCTGCTTGCTTTTGTAAATACAGCCACATGCATTTGTTTATGTACTTCTAACGGTTGCTTTCCTGCTACAATGGCAAAGTTAAGTACAGACTTAACCATGATTTGACTTACAATTTTTTGACTTTACGATGATGCAAAAGCGATATGCATAATAAATTCCATGAGATGGTCAACACTTCATTATGAAAGGCTTTGTGTTCAATGATTTTGCCTGGCTGTAAGCTAATGTAATTGTTCTGAGCACATTTAAGGTAGGCGAAGCTAAGCTACGATGTTTGGTAGGTTAAGTATATTAAATGCATTTTTGACTTACAGTATTTTAAATTTATGATGAATGGCGTCCTCACAAAGTAACCCCATCGTTTAAGTTGAGTAGCATCTGTATTTTGACAGAGACCTGCAAAACCTAAAATATTTACTATCTTATTTGGCTCTTTACAGAAAATGTTTGCTGACTTCTGCTTTGTAGCATTGATCATCATTTGACTTAGTAGATAAGTCACTCATTTATTTGTTTATAATCTGTCTCTCCCCACGAGAATGTAAACTCTGTGATGGAAAGGGCTTTGTCTATTGTGTTCACTGTTATATTCCTAATACTGAGGAAGATGCCTAACATAGAGTCACTCAATGAATATTTGTTAAATGGATGACTGATTATATGTTAAGAAAATATATACATAAAACTTTTGTCACCCATTTAGACATTATCTACTGAAGTCCCACCACGCAAAATGAGGACACTGCTGTACCTATACTTTCTGTCCTTTCTCCTCCCCCATCTCCTGATTCCTTATGGTCAACAGTATTTTCGTATTGTTATGGTCGATACCAATTATGTTCTGTATTATAATTATAACAAAATCTTACTTGCTTTGTCTTAGGTTGATTCCAAAATGGCTAACCCCACCTCCCCAAAAGGCAGCTCCAATATTGTAAATGGGTAAACAATATTTACTACAGAATCTAGAAGTATTACTAAACCTGTGAAGAAGAAATGACCATTCTAAGCTATAGTGCCTGAAGGGAAATGTTCCTGTTATCAAGGGTAAATGGATGATCTTTTCTTTTTATCAATTTACTTTACTTTACTCTTTATCAATTGCTTAAAATTACATGTATTCGATCATAACTTTTGTATACAACTTTTGATTCACCAAAGTTCCTGATTTATCTCTTTTTTAAACTCATAGAACGTACACATGTCTTCATCATATGTTTAAGATCATTGGGCTTCTTACAAGTTTGCAATGGAATTCACTTTCTCCTTTAAGATTTTTTTTTTCCTGCAGCACCTTATGGCTTTCTATTCTAATTTTGATAGAATGCTGGCTGAACTTATTGCAAAGCTATAAATCTGGTCTTCTACCTTTTACCTCTGGATTAGTTCCATTGTTTCTTGCATAACATGCGAATATATTTCTCTTTCTTAGCTTCCTTTTTCATTTTGGTAGAGTACATCCTCAAGTAATTGTTTTCAGAAGAGGAGTGTGGGAAGTAACGATACAGTTTCCAGTTGCTGCTGTAACAGATCACCACAAACTTAATGGCTTAAAACAACACAAATTTATTATTTTAACAGTTCTGTAGGTAGGTGATACGTGGGTATCACTAGGCTCAGATCAAAATATTAGCAGGGCTGGATTCCTTTCTGGAGACACTCGGGGAAAATCTGTTTCCTTGCCTTTTCCAGCTTCTACAGGTCACTCACATTCTTTGGTTTACGGCCCCGTTCCTCTGTCTTCAAAGCCAGTCATGAGATATCTCTGATCATTCCTGTGTAGTCACAGCTCCCTTTGACCACAAATGAAAAAGTTTCCCACATTTAATGACATACATCAAGATTCTTAATTTGATCACTTCTGCAAGTCTCTTTTGCTATGTCAGGTAACGATATTCATAGGTTTCTGGAATTAGGATGTGGACAGCTTTGGGGGAAGGTCATTCTTTGGCTTATTACATAACCTTTTGGAATCCCCACAAAATCTGGAATTTAAAAACTTAGCTTCACACTGCATGTAGAGGTCTAGGTTAAAAATATGTTCCCTCATAACTTTGGAGACTTTCCTCCATGTCACCTGGGGTCAATAATTGTTGACACAAGATCTGAGTACAGTCTGATTCTTTGTCCTTTTTAGGTACACTTACTGCCTTAGCCCCTGGCATCTTTTAAGACTGTCTCCTTGAAATTTCTTCAGATTATGGCTGGGAGTGGGTTTTTGAAGACTTGAAATTCTATTTAAGGACAAGAAACATTTTCCTTTTTATTTTCCTCCATATCTGCACCCCCGTGACCTTCAATAATATCTGTACTTATTCTTTCCATGTATGAAACTCCTCTTAGAAGAATGCTGGTGCCTTCTGGATCTATTCTCTGTTTAATTTTAACTTTTAATTTTGTCATCTTTTCTTTCTCCTCACCTTTTGCTACATGTTCCCTGAGATTTCCTTGACTTCATCTTCCAGATCACGAATTTGGTCTCTAACCACGACTAACCTGTTACTTAGCTATTCTGCTGAATTTTTACAATGTTGACAAACAGTTCCCATTTCCAAGAACCCGTGACTGCCTGTTTCTCATGGTAACAATCACTTTTCAAATTTCTATGAGGTTTCTGATTAAATTTATTTTGAGAATTCTGTTCTGTTTCTTGCTTATTTCTGTGTCCTCCATGGTCTACTGTTTACATTTTTTAATCTTGGGCGTTCTCTTCCTCATCAGTTTTCCTTACATGCTGACCTAATTGGCTTACTTTTATTTGTGAATCATTTGACAGCGTAGGTCCTGGCATGGTTCCCCTTCCTAATCCAGCATGTCCATTTACCCAAAAGGCCTTTTCTCCAGACGGGAGAGCTGATGGAGGGCTCTGTGTGGATAATCACGTTCTGTTGCATGGCAGGCTTGCCTTTATGGTGCATGGTGGGGACCAGACTAGTTTGCTTGAGCCTCCAAATAAAAAGGAGTTCACTGTGGGGGCAGAGCACTGCAGCCCTCCTGGCTGCAAGCATCTGTCCTCTTTTTCTTCAGGTCATGTTGGGCTTACAATTTACCTTGAATTCTTCTCTGCCTCCGTACTGAGCCCCCACTCAGACTATGGGGCCTCCCGAGGCTGGTCCTGATTCCCTGACTACGGTCATTTCATAGCTCTCTCAGGCTCCCCAACCCTTCTCACTCCCATCCGGAGGCCTTTCCAGGGCTCCACTAGGGTACACAGCTCACAGGCTCATTGCAGCCTTCTGCTTGTGGTTCTCATTGGCCTCGCATACTCTACATTACGCCTCAGTGATCCCATTTGCTTTCCACCCTTCAGAAATTTGTGTATGGATAGCATCCTCTTTTTTTTAAAAATCTAAACCACCAAGGATTTATTTATCTATTCTTTACATCTTTGTTGTTTGTTCGATGGACTCTTATCTGGGAGGGATGTTCCGTGCGCCATCTTGAACCATAAACCTGAAATTTTACAAGTCTAAATACAATTCAAATTTAATGTACCTACCTTGTATCATGCCTCTTAGAAGCATTTTTCTCCTGTCTCTCCTCAGCCACATTGTTCAGGGCCTCTCCTTGGGGCTCCAATAAGAGTATCTTGTACTTCTTTTTACTGTGTCGTGTAGAACTATTATTTGTATCTCTTTGCATTGGCTGTGCCTTCAGGCTGAGTGTAGGATACATGTTTATTTCTAGATTCCTAGTGCTATACACATAGTAGATGTTCCGTGAGTGCACACACACCTACTCTGTGAATATAGGAAACCAAGGTGATATGATGTAACTTCAGCCTTTGAGGAATTCAAAGCAGTGGGGAAAATAGATAACACACCGATAATTCTAAGATAGTATAAATAGAGTGGGTGCAAAATATGTGGGACTACAGACATAGAAACAGATAACTGTACTTGGGGTGGGCAGAGAGGTCAAGAAAAGCCTTAAATAGCGGATTATATGTATGTTAATTTCGATTGGCATGTGAGGCTCTCAGGTAGTGCCAGGTATATTAAAGCATCCCAGAAACAAAAGAGAACTTCAAAGTTAATTATGGCTGGGGAGAAAACCTAAGGGGAGCAGTGACAGAGGAGGAAGAAGCTGAAGACATAGGCAGGGGCCAGAACAAGCTGAGTGTCAGCAGCCAAGATAAGCATTTTGTACTTGATCCTGAGGGGAGCCACTGGAGGAGTTTAAGCAAGGAGTAGTATGAGCATATTGACATGTCATAAAGATTTTGATTGGCATATAGAGGGTAGACTGGCAGAGTTCTGAAGATTTGGGATATGATTGCATGAGCGAAGTAAGTGACAAGGGCTTAACTAGGGGAATAAATGTTGGGATATAGTTAGATGGGTTTGGGAAATGGCAGGAGGACAGAACTGGTGGGAATTGGTGGTTGTGTGATGTGAGGGGTGGATGGAGAGCAGAGGCAAGTTTTCTGAGGGCTCTTCCAGCACTGGGGTTCTAGGATCCAATGATGGCTGGAAAGGATATGAACAATTTTGTCTTTTGGTAAATCTCAAGTAAAAGGCAAAAAGGCTGTGACAGGAATAATTTATGAGAGTCCACTGGGCTGTTTAAATCCTGTCTTGAAACTGCAGATTCCAGTTAAAATGAGGAAAAGGCGTGTCTTCAGTTCTGTGTTTGACAGCCAGCTACCCATTTCCTTCCCGGGAAATCGACTGGGAGTGGGATGTCTGGTATGGTAAGATACATGAGATGAGTCTCTTGTCAAGTTTGGATTAATTTTTAAAAATCGGATTAGCATCCAACTGAAATGGATGTCAACTGCCTGGAATGCATCTTTGGGTCTGAGTGATTTTGATATGAACCAAATGTGATCGTCTAGTAAAGTTTTTAAGTTTTTATCTTTGCAAAATTATCTTGATGTCTCAACAACGTACCAAGTTTAACTCTTAGGAGCCCTTCAAGGAAAGGAATACATTTGTGAATTTCTACTTTTTTCTTTTAATTAAAGTTTATTGGGGTTGCAATTGTTAGGAAAGTTAAATAGATTTCAGGTGTACAATTGTGTAATACATCATCTATATATCACATTCTGTGTTTACCACCCAGAGTCAGTTCTCCTTCCATCACCATATATTGGATCCCCCTTACCCTCATCTACCCACCCCCCTCCCCCTTCCCTTCTGGTAACCACTAAACTATTGTCTGTGTCTATGAGTTTTTGTTTCTTCATTTGTTTGGCTTGTTCTTTTGTTGTTTTCAGTTTTATATACCACGTATCAGTGAAATCATATGGTTCTTGACTTTTTCTGTCTGACTTATTTCATTCAGCATAATAATCTCAAGATCCATCCATGTTGTCGCAAATGGTACTATTTCATCTTTTCTTACTGCTGAATAGTATTTCATTGTGTTACAGATACCACAACTTCTTTATCCAATCATCTGTTGAAGGACACTTTGGTTGTTTCCATGTCTTGGCCACAGTAAATAAAGCAGCAATGAACATTGGAGCACACGTGTCTTTATGGATAAATATTTTCAGATTTTTTTGGTGGATACCCAGGAGAGGGATTGCTGGATCATATGGGAATTCTATTCTTAACTTTTTGAGAAACCTCCACACTGCCTTCCATAGCAGCTGTACCAATCTACATTACTACCAACAGTGTATGAGGGTTCCTTTTTCTCCACAGCCTCTTCAACACTTGTTATTATTTGTCTTGTTGATGATCACCATTCTGACTGGAGTGAGGTGATATCTAATTGTGGTTTTCATTTGCATTTCTCTGATGATTAGTGATGTTGAGCATTTTTTCATGTCTATTGGCCATTTGTATGCCTTCTTTAGAGAAATGTCTATTCAGGTCCTCTGCCCATTTTTTAATTGGATTATTTGTTGTTTTGTTGTTGAGTTGTATGAGTTCCTTATATATTTTGGATATTAGCCCCTTATTGCGGGTGTTGTTTGCAAAAATCTTTTCCCATTCAGTTGGTTGCCTCTTTATTTTGTCAATGGTTTCTTTTGCTGTGCGGAAGCTTTTAAGTTTCATATAGTCCCATTCGTTTATTTTAGCTTTTACTTCCATTGCCTTTGGAGTCAAATTCATAAAATGCTCTTTGAACCAATGTCCATAAGCTTAGTACCTATGTTTTCTTCTATGCAGTTTATTCTTTCAGGTCTTATGCTTAAGTCTTTGATCCATTTTGAATTAACTTTGATACATGGTGACAAATAGCAGTCCAGTTTCATTATTTTGCACGTGGTTATCCAATTCTCCCAGTACCATTTATTGAAGAGTCCATCTTTTCTCCATTGTATGTTTTTTGCTTCTTTGTCGAAAATTATCTGTCCATATTTATGTGGGTTTATTTTTGGGTTCTCAATTCTATTCCATTGGTCTATGTGTCTGTTTTTCTGCCAATACCATGTTGTTTTGATTATTGTAGCCCTGTAGTACAAGCTAAAGTCAGGGAGTGTGATACCTCCAGCATTGTTCTTTTTTCTTAGGATTGTTTTGGCTATTTGGGGTCTTTTGTGGTTCCATACAAATCTGATGATTTTTTTTTGTTCTATTTCTTTAAAAAATGCCATTGGGATTTTGATGGGGATTGCATTAAACCTGTATATTGTTTTGGGTCATATAGACATTTTAACTATGTTGACTCTTCCAATCCATTAACATGGAATATCTTTCCATTTCTTTGTGTCTTCTTCAATTTCTTTTAAAAATGTCTTATAGTTTTCAGTATATAAGTCTTTCACATTCTTGGTTAAGTTTATTTCTAGGTATTTTATTCTTTTTGTTGCAATTGCAAAAGGAACTGTTTTTTAAATTTCTTTTTCTAAGATTTCATTGTTAGTATATAGGAAAGCAATGGACTTTTATACGTTGATTTTGTAGCCGGCAACTTTACTGTATTTGTTGATTGTTTCTAACAGCTTTTTGGTGGAGTCTTTAGGGTTTTCTATATATGGCATCATGTCATCTGCAAAGAGTGACAATTTAACTTCTTCATTCCCAATTTGGATGCCTTTTATTTCTTTTTCTTGCCTGATTGCTCTGGCTAGGACTTCCAACACTATGTTGAAAAGCAGAGGTGACAGGGGACAGCCCTGTCGTGTTCCTGAATGCAGAGCAAAGGGCTTCAATTTTTCACTGTTAACTATGACAGTAGCCGAGGGTTTGTCTTATATGGCCTATATTATGTTGAGGTATTTTCTTTCTATATTCATTTTATTAAGTGTTTTAATCATAAACGGATGTTGTATCTTGTTAAATGCTTTTTCTGCATCAATTGATATAATCATGTGTTTTTGTCCTTAATTTTCTTTATGTGATGTATCACATTGATCAATTTGCATATGTTGAACCATCCTTGTGCTCCTGGGATGAACCCCACTTGGTCATGATGAATAATCTTTTTAATGCATTGTTGCATTCAATTTGCTAGAATTTTGTTTAGGATTTTTGCATTTGTATTCATCAGAGATATTGGTCTGTAGTTTTCTTTTTTTGTGTTATCCTTACTAGGTTTTGGTATCAGGGTAAAGTTGGCCTCATAAAATGAGTTAAGGAGTATTGTCTCTTCTTCAGTTTTTTGGAAGAGTTTGAGCAGGATTGGTATTAGATCCTCTTTGAAGATTTGGTAGAATTCACTAGTGAAGCCATGTGGTCCCGGACTTTTGCTTTTGGGAAGGTTTTGGATGACTGATTCAATTTCATTACTGGTGATCGGTCTATTTAGATTTTCCAGTTCTTAATGATTCAGCCTAGGAAGGCTATATGTTTCTAAGAACTTGTCCATTTCTTCTAGGTTATTGAATTTGGTGGCATATAGTCCTTCATAGTATTCTTGGATGATTCTTTGTATTTCTGTGGCATCCATGCAAACTTCTCCTCTTTCATGTCTGATGTTGTATATTTGTGTCTTTTCTCTTTTTATCTTAGTGAGTCTAGCCAAGGGTTTGTCAATTTTATTAATCTTTTCAAAGAACCAGCTCTTTATTGCATTAATATTTTCTGTTGTCTTTTTGTTCTCTATTTCATTTAGTACTGCTCTGATTCTTTTTTTTTTTTTTTTAAATCATGCTCCTTAGCTGTTCTTAACCATGACAACGCAACTCAAAAACATTCACTGCAAGGGAGGGAATATGTTTCCCATATACTGCGTGCCTTCTCTGTATCAGGCATGTCCACTAATACTGCGTAAAGTTGCACAATCACATTAAACACCAGAATTGTTACCCCCATTTGGCAGATGTGGAAGTCAGGCCTCAAAGCTGTCTCAAAGTTAGTAAATGGGAGAGGGGTTCCAATAGAGACTCATCTGATATACTGAGTATGTATCATGGCCCGACCTTACATTTACTTTACTCCATTTAATCTTCACAGCAATGTAAAAGTACAGACACTTAGAGAGGCTTAATGGAAAGAGGCTTAGAAAGGTTAAATAACCCCTCCAACGTAACTCACCAGAGAGACCTGAGATTTTGTTTCCCTTCTTTATTTTCAGGCCAAAGATACACATTCTATGTCTAAGGGTGTAAATATGGGCACTATTAGATGTCATTACTAGGAAAACCCTCCATGATGCTATTCATAGAAAGAAAGAAACTTCTTTAGACAGTTCTGTTTGCTTGGCAGCCATTCCCAAAAGCTTTAGAGATGGGGAAAAGGGGGGGGACTATCTCATTCCAGTATTAGATTGTTCCTTATGCCACATGTAATTCTTTTCTTTTAAATTTATTGGGGTGATAATTGTTAGTAAAATTACATAGATTTCAGGTGTACAATTCTGTATTACATCATCTATAAATCCCATTGGCCACACGTAATTCTAATACTGCAAACAGCCCTTTGGGGTGGGTGTCATGATTCCTGTTTCCTAGATGAAAAATGAAGTCCAGAAGGTTAAGTAAAGGTCACATAACTTGCCTAAGTTTCCCACCCAGGTCTGGCTGACCCAAAACCACAGGTTTCTAGGATAGTGCCAACCACTCTGAGGGCAGTTATTTAGAGAAACATGTAAGAAGGAAGAAGGTGATCAGAACACAAGCTCAGCATTGGTATTTCACTTGGCCCTGGAAGTTTCCCTGGGTAGGTGGTAAATAAATACCCTTTGATGAAATTTGCAGATGATTCTAAATTGGGCCCTCAGTAAACATGAACAGCACAAAAAAGCGATACAAATGATCCCAAATAAGGGAGGTGAGAAGGGCAGGCAGGAAATAACAAGATGAGACTGATTACCACAGAGGAAATTCTGAGTTAAAACATCTGGGCAGGCCATGTGACTCACATAAGCAAATTATATAAGCACCTTTCAGGAGCTCTGAACTCTGCAGGTGGAAGGGCATGAGCAGTCACAGTGTCCAGTTCCTTCATCTTCAGGTGAGAAACTCTGACTCATACAGAGGAGGAAACAATCTAAGGCCACAGTCAAAGTAGTAGCAGATCTGGGATAAACCCAACGTCTCCTGTCTCATAAATTGACTTCTTCCATTATGGCCCATGGGTTTTGGAGTCAAAGTTACTTAAACCTCATGCTACCACATAGGTGCTATGTATCTTCGGGCATGTTACTTATCATTCTGGAAATGTAGTTTTCTTATCTGGAAAAGTGGCAACATAATACATATTCCTTAAGGTTATTTTTGAAAAATAAGTGAAACATGGATTGGTACCTGATATGCAGAGGTTCAAGAAAGATTAATGTCCTCCTTTATTTAGAGCAGAAAAATGCCTTAAGGGCAATAGCTATGGTGCAGCGTATGTTATCAGTAGGCTATGCATGATGGGTGCTGAAAGCTCTTCTAGGAAGATTGGCAACAAATACATTAGAATAGGCAATGCAATATGGCTGCTGTCGACAGTCTCTTCAAATAAGTCAATCAAAAATCAATCACGGATGGTCTATTACATGCAAGGCAGACTTTGTGCCACCTTGTAGCTCAGACAGCAAGGGATGCAGGTAAGCAGGGCAGAGTGACATCACCATGTGCTGAGACCACGGGGGAAGACAGCCTGAAGGAGTGGGACTAGGTCTGGAAAGAATTGTTTTCAGAGGAAAGATTCCACAGAAGAGCTATTTGGGGATATTATTTCTACAGTGTACACTGGCTAATGTGAAAAGTGGGGGCACACTTAATTTGTTAATATGATAGGCTATTCAGGCGGAAGTTGGTCATCGGATCGAGATACCTTAGAAGCTGCATTTACCGTATGTAGCATTTACAAAGGACATAGCTCAAAATCCACTCTGTGGCTCTTGGATCCTATATTCATGAGGATTTAAAGATTGGAGATAAATCAAGAGATTGGAGGTGAAACGAGGATTTGTGAGGAGAATGTCTTTGACATGAGGTGTGCTTTGAATCCTGCTGTCCCAGGGAAAGGGTGAAGTAAAGACACATCATAACTTCCTTGAAAACAAGAGTAAGGGCTTCCCTGCGGCCACTTGGAGAGGTTGGTAAAGGTCCTCCCTCTGAAGTGGTGGACTGGCTTTGCCTCCTGCCTTAGAGAGTCAGCAGCAGAAGCAGCCTGTCTAGCTGTTGATGGCTCGGGAGAAAGAAAGGTGGTGGCACAGGATTAGCCTGCCTCCCAGAATCTGTCAGGTGAAAGATTTGTGTATATTTCCTGAAGATCAGACAGGGACCATGTGGGACTGAGAGCAGACATGCAGCCTCTTAAAGTTCTACCCAAGCAACTTACTGGGGAGGGATAATTAATAGAGAGCCTATATGAACCAGACTGCTAGAAAAAGGGGACTGGGTCTGGGGAGAAGACAGCCAGCTTAGGGGAAACCCATCACTTACTCCCTAGAAGTGTCATCAAATGCTCCCAGTGAAAACTTTGCAAAGGCCACAAACCTTGTCCCCTCTTCAAGCTTTAATCACCTTTAATCAGGCACCTGGGCCAGAGAACAAATTCCAGTTTATGATAATATGCATGAAATAAAAAATTTCCTGCCCTGCCCTTTACCATTTGCTCTTCCCTCTCTGTCCCTCTACCAGTCTAACTCAAGAATATGTTTACAGACCAGAGTTAGGAAGTTGTGGGAAGAAGACACTGTGTATAACCCTCCCCTAGACTGCAATGGGCCAGAGAAGGAGGAGGAAAAATTAGTCATCTTAAATGAAGTTGGAAGCTTGGTTGTTCCATTGACTCTGCTGAATTGAGATTGTACTTAAGGATTTTAAATAATTACCAAACTTTTGATGATCTAGAAATCAACAAGGAAGTAAGGAGGCCTACCTCAGCTTGCACCCAGGAATATAGAAAGGACCATCCCCACTGAGCAGATTAAAAGGACAGCGAGAGGCACAAAATACAAGAGACACAAATAAAGTTGCTTTGTCGATTGTAGCCCATGCATCCCACATGTGCACTGGTTACTTTTGCACATTTGATTCAGTGGATTGTATTCTTCGCTTGTTTGATTTCTTACTAGATGTGAGTCCTTGACACACAGGTTTATGGTTGTAAACCTAATGCCAAGTACACAGTTGGTCCTCAATACACCTATCAAGATACACAGAGGAAACGTTACTGAGATACACAGAGGAAACGTTACATGGGTAGGTTAGTAGACCAGAGACCATCTTATAGGTGCTGATCTTTCTGTTCTATTGTCCAGATTTCATCCCACTCCTTTCATCCATTCATTGAGCACATATTGAGTGATTCTTAGGTCATTCCCCAAATAATCTCTTCTCTCATGTCATAATGAGTGAGTATGACACCCTTCAAACGAACTCAGCTTTGGGGTTCATAATGAATGCACCTTCATTTTTTCATCTTCTCTCATTATTTATCTTTGCATGGTTCTCTCTGAGGGCCAGGGCAGTGTTGTACATGTTTCTGAATCCCTAGCATAGTATCTAGCACATAGTAACTGCCTGGTAACTGTGAATGGATGGACAGAGAAAATCTGAAATCCCTCTGAAACTCTAGGCGTCAAGCCTACTGAACTAGGAAGAAAGATTGCTCCAATACTGTCCTGATATTTGTTGAATGCCATTTATGCAGGAAGTAAAATAAGGAGCTATGACTCTGACCAAGGGGCCTGAATCCCAGATCTACCAGCTACTTGGGATACATATAATTTTTTCCCTAAGATTTGGTTTTGAGGATAAGAATGAGGGCAATCATAATCACCATAAGTGAGACATGTGAAAAAATCTAGTAAAAGCAGTTGTAGTGTAGTGCCTGGTAAACAACAGGTTCTCTCTCTATCTACCTACCTACCTACCTACCTACCTACCTACCTATCTATATAAAATTTTAACCCCACTTGCTCTTTATTCCTCATACTTGAAAACCAAGCAGCCTCTGGGGGTAGGAGTCATAAATAAAAAATAATAGTAAAGGTCAAGAGCAAAGATATAATCATGTTGGAGGAGAGCTGAACAAAAATAACATTATCTGATAACATGGTACAAAGAACATGGCAACTTTAGGGAGAAGATTTGGGTTTGAGTCCTGTCCCTGTCACCTATCAACTGCTAACCTTGGCAAATCAATTAATTTCTTGAGCTTCTTTTCATCCACCTTAAAGTGAAGTTAGTAAACTGTCAAGGCCCTTCTTGAGGGGTAGAATCTGTGTCTTACTCATCTTTATGTGCTTAGCATCTATCAGAGCATTTAGCATACAATCGTAACAATATAAATTATAATAAATGACTAGTTTCTAAACATCTGATTGTATTAATGTATTTAATCCTTACAGCAACATGATGAGGTAGATATGCTTAAGTTTTAATAAATACTTGGAGACAAAGTGGCAGTTATAAAATAATCACGGGGATTAAAGTATAGCATAGAGAACATAATCAGTAATATTGCAATAACTACACATGGTGTCAGATGGGTACTAGACTTATTGGGGGAACCACCTCATTATATACATGTCTAACCACTATGCTGTATGCCTCAAATTAATATAATATTGAATGTCGACTGTGATTGAAAAAAATACATACATACATACACACATACACGTACATACTTGGGGACTGGAACTTGACTAACATCAGTAAATCAAATCAAAAGCACAAAGTCAAGCAAAAGTAATTTGTAAGCTTCAACTGCCATAAAACTGTAAGGTTGCAAGGGGGGGAAAATGTGAAGGGGAATAAGAGGTTCAAATTTCCAGGTATAAAACAAATGAATCACGGGGATGTAATGTACAGCATGGGGAATATAGTCAATAATATTGTGATAGCGTGGTGCAGTGTCAGATGGTTGCTGGACTTATCATTGTGATCACTTCTTTAGGCATATAAATATTGAAAAACTATGGTGTACACCTGAAACTAATATAATATTGTAAGTTAGCTGTATTTTAATAAAAATCTAAAAAAATTGTAAGGTTGTATTTCAAATCTATTTCTCTACTTTTAATCTAGTGGTCACACTGCTTCGATTTATAAAAAGGGAGGGGGATCATTTCTAGAGATTTTTACAAACAGCACTGTTTGTTTATGCTAATTTATTTAATCTTCATTATAGCTCTTTGAAGAAGATATAATTATCCCATTTTATAGATTTGGAAATTGAAGCTCAGATAAATTTAGTATCTTTGTGATGTGCTCAGTGGCTACATAAGTATTGAGTGGCAAGGTTATGATACTAATCTCAGCTGGCTGTCTCTGAAGCCAGGTACTTCTAGGGATGGCAGGTGAAGGGAAGAGGAAGGAAAATAGGAGGCTTCAGATGGGTTTGCAGTGGGTTAAAACAGGGGTTAAAAACATCAAAAGAAGAACTGGAGCCTTGCACCCCCTTGCCTTCAGCAGTTTTGAATGTTTTTCTTACTCTGAGAGTTAAAAGTGATGTCCCCAAAGTACCTCAATACTCTGGCAAAGGCCAACAATAACTCTGCTGGGAACTGCACAGGATAAGGAGACTCTGTTATTTCCAGAGAAATCTGAGAGGGTAAGAGGAGGTCAGACCGTTGAGACATGTGTCTGGGCTTTTTTACATGTGAACATGACGATTGTTCTGGTTGGGTTCTACTTTTTAGTCTTTCCCCTAGTGCTGGGGAGGCAGCTGGACTAGAATGGAGGGGAAAGCCCTGGGGAGGGCAACCTTGCTCTAACTTGCTTCGCGTCCCACCCAGGTCCTGCCCTCTGGACCTTATTTTCCCCAACTGAGTAAGAGTGGGCTGGCGCAGTTGACATGTAAAGACCCTTCCTGTTCTGTGTTCTGTGGTCTAAATTTACTATTTTTTAAAACAAATTCTACCTTCCCACACTCTAGGTAGAGTGATTCAGGCCTAACTCTGAGAGATGAGCGGTATTCCAGACTAATATTTCTAAAGTATAAATTTAATCACATCACATTGTGCTTAGCCCTCTATCATGGCACTTCGGCAGGTTTCCCAATTAAGGAACCCATTCGTTCTAGGCACTGTTTAAATATGTCAGATGCGTATGTCACTTAATTAGGTGGAGTGAGTGTGTGTGTATGTGTGTGTTGGGTGGGGGGGGCTACATAAACGGTACAGTTCTTGTGTGTAATCCCAAGTCTGCCCAGAGCTAACTGTGAAACGCTGAACAAGTTATTAACCTCTCTAGGCTTCAGTTTCATCCCTATTAAAGAGAGTAATAATAGTACCTACTGGGGGTTGCTGTGAGGGGTGAGTCCATTTCTGGAAAGAACTTAGAAGAGTACCGGCCCATAGTGGACACAATGATATAAATGATTTTTATGAATTCTCATCAACTCTCTCGGTTTACACTTGAGAACATGGACCCTCAGAAAGTTTAAGCAACGTGCTCAAGGTCCTACAATAAGCATATACTAAGAAAAAGGGAAAGAGTTTTAGGATATTCTGATTGGACTTCAACCTGGGACCCAGAGATGCCTGGGTTGTGCACTGCTGCTCTCTGCGCCTTCTAAGCTTGGTCACTTTCTGCCCTGAATCAGAAGCAGGTGGGCAGGGAAGAAGAAAGCAGAGGGCAGGTGTGACACCCTTAAGGCACAGCTCTCAACCCAAGCATATCATGAATACCCTGGGGCCAGATCATCCAACTAACAATTCTTCATGGAATCCAGGAAACTGGTGGACAGAAGGGTGGGAGCATGGGGGAGAGGGTGGTCTTTCCTCAATAGCAGTTAAAATTTCACCTGCATCTTTGTTGTGTTCAAGCTCATTTACAAACTGTCCCCACCCTCAATTTTTACCTTCATCTCATACTATTTGTATTTCAGCCTCATCTGGGCATTCCATATCCTGGGCCCTCTATACACCAGTCTGTTCCAGCAAATAACAGGCTGTCTGGACACCTCTCCCATTTTAATCTTTTCTGTTGTCATAAACAAAAACCTGATTAAATTTTTCCATCTCATTGTTAATTTGGGTTAAGCCTGACCAAAGCATCACAATGTGTTAGTATCATCTGAAACTGCAAAATCTACCCCAGGGTACATTGAACTTAGAATTAGCAATCACCACAAAATAAAACTGATAATGGCTCAAACTATCTATGCTAACCTTTGTTATTGAACCAAAAAAAAAAAAAAATGGTGTGGGATAATCAAGGTTTCCCATCAAAATTAGATCTGTATTATTTGATGTAGAAATGGGATTTGGTAGAAATAATAGCCATAAATAAAATTTACAATGACTGAAGCTATAATTAATAAAATGGGATAGAGACGATAAACTGAATCAGTGAGTCAAATCTATATATGATTGAAATTACGATTTCATTTTGAAGAACATACAATAAAAGCGAAAATATAGAAATGAAGAACAATTTATGTATACAATAATAAATAAGTAATAATAAATAAATAAGGTGGGTCAGAACATCTGATGAATCAAAGGGACCAAGTCAAGATCTGAAGGGTCAACATGACTTCCACTCAGCCCAGCACAGTAGTTTGTGTAAAATGTCTGATGACCCATATCTCTAGAAGTGAAGACACTCCTGGCTGGATGCATCATTTTATATCCTAATGAGATGGTTATGCAGCTCTTAATTAACGCACATTTTGCTACATGGGATTTCCTTGTTTTAAAAAATGATCAAGGTCTTTCTCAGTGCTATTAGCAACAAGTGAATGGGGTGAAAACACAAAATGAATGCAGGCTTTACTATGTGTTCTGGCTCCTAGAGAGCACCCCAAAGTGTGCCGGCTAAGCCATTCTTCCTGAGAGCTGTATATACTTTAGGGGCCAAGATAGGTAGCTTCAACTGGTGCTGAAAACTACCTAAATCTCGTATATGTAAAATTGGCCCGTAAAACTTCCTCTTAGAGAACATCTCCTTTGAATGTCCTTTTGTGACTTTAGTTATTCACCAATCATTGACTAAATATTGACACTCGATGCTGAGATAGGGGTTGTGCCTTCCAAGAGGGTAGACAGTCTTTCATACACATATAGTACAATGTGCTAAGTTTAATAATAGACTCTACTTAATGTGCACAGGAGATGGAAATCAGCTTTGCTAGGTAAGTATTCAGAAGAGAGTGACACTTAATGCAATCATTAAAGGGACGAATACATCCCGTTCAATGAACAGCATGGATAGTGCAGTGAGGAAAGTATTTCAGGTGGCTGGGGAGTTGGTAGACTGAGAACTGAGTCTGGAGATGAGGGCTCTTGGGAATACTGGTGGTGACCATTGCCACTTCAACCCAGATCAGGATGAGCTTACGTATCCCAGTCTAGCCATGAGGGTCAGGCATGGGTACAACCCCGGTTGGATATCCAATAATTCCCTTAGGGCTAATGGGTATTTTGAGACATTACAGAGCTATCTGAATAGCTTCTTGGGGTCGCTGAGAAATTGGGGGTTTTGAATTGAGGGCCCAGGGGGCATAGATCACATTCACTCCATGACTATCAAACAGCTGGTGGGTCTAGGCTCAGGGAGGCAAGACCTTAATTTAGGCCTCGAGCCTGTGGTCTTCAATCGGAGGTATACATCCCCTTGGAAGTACCTAAAAACTTCTCCAAAAATGTGGAGGCATAGACAGTTTTAGGGGAATCAATTTTTAATACCTCAACTTGCATGTATGATCTTTCCTAGCATTGATCTTCCCAACAGCTAGCAAGAGATTCTCCTCTCCTTCCCCATGTCCCCTTTCATAATCTCCCTTCCCTGCCCCCTTTTAAACACCTATTGCTTTACGGTTTCAGGAAACTAAATCAATACACACACACACACACACACACACACACACACACACACACACACTTTACAGAAATATTGGATGATTAGTAAACGACTAGGTTCTAGCAAAAAACCTAATACATTAGAATAAAATTCTGTGGGAGAAGTGAAATAAAAACAGGAGCTCAGGGAGTTTTTCTAAGAAGAAAAAAAAATAATGTAAAATTTCCAACTGTTAAAGAAGAGCTTGTTTATACATTTTTCAAGTGGATTGTGGTAGGTTTTAAGTAATTGTGGTATTTAGACTAAAATGGGTACATGCAGAACTGTGATGTAACTATTTTATTTTAAAATATCAATATTTACAATATGTTGTTTAAAGTTTGATGAAAAATTTCAGATGTCAGCTTAAAGTGTGTGTTTTGTAAAACAATTTTACAAAATTGTTTTAAGGGTACATGAGGAAAAAGTTTGCAACCTCTGCTGTCTTGAGCCTGCCTAACAAAGCATTCTGGCCTGGGTGCTGGATTCTGTTCTCTGGACCAGCATCCATTCTAACTAATGTCCATTAACCTCAAGAGTGGGATCCAGAAGCTGGGATCCAGAATCCTGTTCTGGGTTCCTTCCCAGTCTCATTCCAGGGGATTTGTTCCCACATTCTCAGGAAACTTCACACATAAAAGCCTTCATTCTGCATATTTTCTCCCATTATTATGTTCAGTGCCCATTAGCAAGAGAGATTAATGGTCCCTTTGAATAGAACCCAAACCCTTAACAACTTGACCTTTAGGTAAGAAAAGCCAAGCCTTTAGAAATAAAAATATAGTATCCTTGCTGATCTCTTTGAAGAGAGAGGAAAAAAAAATGCTTTCATTTCTTCATGATGTGTTCCCTTCCTTTTTCCTCCCCCAGATTGGAGAGAAGCACTCTGGCTACAAGTGCAAACAGCAGACCCTGAAGATGCATGCAAGCCAGTGTTGGGTAGAGAAAGCAAGCGAGAGTACTCTTTTATCATGATGCCACCCACCACTTCTGACCTGTGAGATCTTGGGCAAATTTCTCACCTTCTCTGAATCAGATTCACATCTGCAAGGTGAGATCACAATGCAAATTTCTTATGATTTTTGTAGAGATTATGTAAGATATTTATGAAAGTGTGAAATAGAGCAGGCAGCCAATGAATAATTATTTTGAGCACTGAATATATGAGTGCTATTCCTTACACTGCATTTGGGAAAGCAAAGGTGAAGAGGAGAAAAGTACATCTTTAAGAAGTTCACAAGTTACTGGAAGAGTCAGAGGAATCTAGCAGGCCATTCCATAGTGCAGTAGTAGGATGCTTACAGCAACCAAGGTCAATGTAGAGTTTAATGGCACAATATGAGGGGGACCGCTCATCGGAGGCTGGGGCAGAGGGTGGCCTCTTCGAGACCCTAGCATTTTAGTGAAGAACTGAAAGCCAGGAAGGAGTTTGGTTAGACACAGAGGAGAGACACCCCTGTGGGCACAGGGAAGGTCCTAAGCAAAGGCCTGGGTGCAGAGATCTTGGGGAGGGTTGGGATGTGGGTACTGAGACGACGGGGAAGGCTGGAGAGGCAGACAGGGGCTGTGTGCTATGCTAAGGAGCTGACACTTATTTCCTCTTCACCAGGAAGTGCCACTGCAGGGTTTAATCTGGGAAAGACCAGGCCTGCTTTGTGGTTTAGAAATCTGGGGGTGGCCAGTTAGCTCAGTTGGTTAGAACGCAGTGCCCTTAACAACAAAGTTGACGGTTCGATCCCCACATGGGCCACTGTGAGCTGTGCCCTCCACAACTAGATTGAAACAACTACTTGACTTGGAGCTGATGGGCCCTGGAAAAACACACTTAAATAAATAGAAAAGTTAAAAAACAACAACAAAAAAAAAAAAACAAGAAAGAAAAAAGAAATCTCCAGCTGCAGTAAGGAATAGATAATGGGGTGTCAATCTTGAGATCTGGGAGACCAGTAGTTCTAGTCCATGAGCCTCTCAAGGGCAGAGAGAATGGTTTTTATACCTTTGAAAATACAGGGCCCAGGACAGTGCCTGTTATGGAGTAAGAATCTGCTAAAATGTTTATTGAATGAACTAGTCAATGACTCAGCAAACTAATTTTCCCCAGGGCAAAAATTACTGCTGAATATAGTTTCTCATCAGTGTCCACTTTGATTGCCCCTTCCATGCTCTCGGCAGGTTCGCGCCTGTAAACAGGGCAGCAAATAAAAGTGATTACAGCTGCCTAGTTCACTCAGGTTTGCTAGTTTGTTCAGGAATTCCTAGTTTGCTCAAAAATGTCCTAAGCATCCCTCCCAATGACCTCTTGAACACTGAACCTTCTTTCTTACCACTGCCCCTGGTCACTCTTATTCATCTTTGTCCTCAGGCACTCTTAGGAGGTGCCTTTCTTTCTCTTCTCCTGAGGCCATTCCTGCTTGTCCAGGGAACATGATAAGAAAATCAACATGCAGTTTGTAATATGAACATGATGAACTGATAAAAAGCCAGACAAAAATGGAGACAACAAAAATCCCTTTTCAGCTCACTTAGCCGGATGGCCATATTATGGGTACAATAGAATCATATTGAAACTTTGTGCAATTTTGGGAGTTAGGACCCCCTAGGCTACTTCACTTTGGGGAATTTTCTCTAGGACTTGCATCATGAGGCTGAACCTCAGGGCTTGTAATTATACTACAGGACAGTGGGAAAGCAGTTGAGGAGGAGAAATCAATGAAAAGGATTCTTATCATAAGCTCCTTCTCTAATTTGGGGAAACAGAAATCTCTGCATGTTTTCTCAATAAGCACTCCATCAGAAGCCTTCTTATCCTGACAGGCTTCTCTTTTTCATAAACACAGCAAGAATAACCTCTGGACACTGGCCTACCATAGTCAAATATGAAAATGTGAATTCCATGGGTCACTGTTTTTCCAGCCGCCAGATGTGGATGAAAGGAGAAGGGTGTTTTATTGTGTTTTCTCAAGAAACAGAGAAAGGTCTGTCCTGAGATGGGCTTGCTTTCCTCCCACACAAGTGGCCACCATGTGGCCAGAGGACAGCTAGCTAATTTGCAAGATTAAGCTTTTCCAAATATTTGGAATTGGTCTATTCTGTCTTCAGCTAATAAAATGGATATCTGCTCCAAAATGGATTTAGGAAGCAGACACAAGAGCTCCTAAGGGCTTGTTGGCAAGTTACCTGTTAACAGGGTCCATCTGTCAAATGAATGTATAATGGGTAGGTTCTATATGGATTGTCTCCTACCTGTCTTCCCATGGATGCCTACCTTCATGCAGAGGGCAGATGAAGGCCAGTGCCAGCTGATGCTGACAGATGCCCAGGACATATGCTTCTGCCCTCTGTTGCACACTCACACCCTAAAAGTACATAAAGAACAAGAACAATTTTTTAAAAAAGAACTACTCACCAAATAAGAAGTATACGTTAATTGAAAAATACCTTTATTTGATTCAATGATTCATTCATTAATTTAATATTGAGTGTCTACAATGTGCCAGAGACCCTGCTAGGTACCAGGAAAATAGATGAAGTAAGACACAGTTCCTGCCTTAAAGAAGCTGGTAGTTTATTTGGGGAGACAGAGTTATAAACATCTATAATATAAAGTGCTATAAAACATAAGCTGTAAAAGGAGCTTTGGAGAAGGAGGCCAAGAGTCTGTCTGGGGGAGGCGGGGAGTTTCACAGTGGAAGTAGCCCTTGAGTTGAGTCTTAAAGAATGAGTAGGAGGTTTCCAGTCAGGGAAGTGTGTTCAAGGCAAAAGGATAGCCCCTTTAGAGAGAACGCTGTGTTTGGGGAGTGACAAGTGTTCACGTGGCTGGATTGGGAAGGAGGAGAAAAGGGAGAGGTAGCTGTGAGGAAGTGAGGAAGGCAAGAGCCAAGTCGCCAGGGATATTGTTAATGCTGATACGTTTATAGTTGGCTCTGTAGGCAATGGGAGGGGGGAGGGCAGTGGGGCACTGAAGAAAGCTGAGTGGGAGAGCAAAACGGTCATTCCCCAGTGTGCAAGATAGTTTGGAAGTAAGACTGTACATATTCAGTTCAGGGAGTGAAGTGTACCTGCTGAAAAATGAGCTACAATAAAGGGTAACAAGCTTTAATGTGGTGACATGGGGCTCTTTCTTTTCCCCCCTCAGACCTAGTCTCCACCCTTCTTCCAGCCAAGGCAGGAGATGAAAAGGAGCGAGGAGAGTGAAGTCAAGCAAGGTATTTTATTCTCTTGGATCCCTCTCTATGGGGTTACTTTGGGCTGATTTCATCTGTTGATGGAAGTCACAGCTCCTCTCCATGTGACCCCTTTCTTGCTGAGTTCCAGCAACCTCTTCCTGTCCTCACTCCTTCAGCCATAGGGATGTTAAAAGCCTTGCTGGCCCATGGGTACTGTGCTATTCCTTATTGCTTCTCCACTTCCTAAATAATTCCTTTATTAAATCCTCCTTGAATTACTCAAAATTGAGTGGGTCATCCATTTTGTGGGGGACTCTGACTAATACTGTACTAGGTAACACAGAAGCAGAATGGAGAGTGCAGTTAGTTCTGCCTCGGGCAGAAAAAGAGGAACGAAGAAAGCTCTGAGAAGACGTGGCACTTGAGCCTTGTCTTGAAAGACGAGATTGAGTTTCCCAGGCATCAGTAGTGTAAAGGGCAGTCCTGGACAGAAGGAATAGAATACACAGGTGAACAACAGAATGAAGGAACACAGTGTACACAGGAAGCTGTGGTTGACTGGAGTGGGGTGGGGGAGTGGAGGTGGTGCCAGGAAAGTGAAGTGAGGTACAGCAGGAGATGAGGCAAAGATAAAGTAGGCCAGAGGAGCAGAACCTTGAATGCCAGCTTGAGTGCTTTGATCCTAGAGAAAAGTGACAAGAATGGTGGCAGCACAGGGAGTTGAATTATATGAAGAGTGATGGAAGGATCTGGGAGTATTTAGCTTAGAGAAAAGACTTGAGAGCGTGATGATTGTCTTCAACTATGTGGAGGATCTGGATAACAGTATGGCAATCCATGCTATGAGTTCATATGTTTTGGCCCAGTAATTCTATGTCTAGGAATTTAGCTGAAGGAAATCATCCAAAATTCAGACAAAACCTTCTGGACAAAAACTTTCACTGCTGCATTATTTATAATAAACGAGAACTGGAAACAACCTAAATGCCCAGTAAAAAGAGGATTGTTAAATAAATTATGGCAGATATTATAATAGAATATTATGTAATTGTTAAAACAAAGGGGATAAAAAAAATTAAAGGCATGAAAACATACTTTTAATATCACGTTAAGTGGAAAAGTGGGATCTAAAATGTCTGTACAGAATTATCTCAGGGACATAAAAATATAGGAACAGAATAACGATGCCAAAATTTTACCTCTAGTTAATTGCTGTTGATGAGTTTGTGGGTGGCTGATATTATCGGTATATTCATGTATCATCCAAAGAGACCTTGTATACTTATTTCAGTGATACCACCACCACTTCATTGAGCATGTACCATGTACTAGGCATGGACTACTTTTTCTTCCATATATATTATGTCTCTTACTCCTCTCAATTCTGTAAGGTAGGTTTTATTGTTACTCATTTATCAGATGAGGAGACCAGCTCAGAGAGGTCATGCAGCATGTCAATCACACTGCAAGAAAGTTTCAGAGTTGGGATTTGAACTCAGGCTATTTGACTCCCAAATGTTCTGCTCTCCTGCTAGTCCACTATGATTGCATAGGCATATCATTGTCTCCAGGCACATATCATTGGCTAGGAGTTTTTCAAATAATGACCTACAATGCTCAAAATGGCACCGTTTCTTCATACCTTATTGATGTTGACTGACTGCATGTAAAGTAGATGACCCAAGTGGGATAAAGTCCCATGAGGAGGAGAATGGATCCGAGTAAATGCAGTAAAAACTTGTTTAATGAAAGCGAATAACTAATATTTATTGAGACCTTATCATGTGCCAAGCAGTGTTCTAAGGATTTTACATGCATTAACTCATTTAACTGTAGATACCCTATGAGTTTAGTACTATTATAATCTTCATTTTACATACGAGGACACTAAGTGTAAATAACTTGTAGGGGTCACACAGTTAGACAAGATACACAGCCCACTGTGCTTTTTACCACTAGAGTATCACCTCTGTGTAGGTGTATAATGAAGTGAAAAAAATATATATTTTTTCTAACTGCCTTTCTTATAAAAATACTTTGATAAACTATTTGGGAATAAAGGTGTTATCAGAAGCTTCATCAACAAAAGAACAGTCAAGTTTCTCTGCCTGAAAAACTGAGAGAAATTTGTTTTCTGCTCTAGAAAAAGAGAAGGGAGGAGGAAGTACAGAGAGTACAGCAAGATGGAGAATGGAATATGAAGTGATGGAATTTAGGGAGGCCAAGGGACGTTTAAGAACAGATCCACCTTAATGTTGAAATTATTTGTGTTTTAAATGTAAATCTCTCCCTCCAAAATGTCAGTAAGTACTACTGTGCTCACAGACGCTATATAATCACGTCGTTATTGTTGTTGTTATTATTATTGATGGAAACTGAAGAAGTGCCTGAATTTTACATCTGACTCAACACTGTGTGTAATGGAATCAGCAAGTTTAAACAAGACCGTACAATCACATATGTTTGAGCAAGGAATGCCCCTGGAATTTGCAGAAATTTGGGAGAGGACTACAGATAGTGCCAGGGTCTGGAACTGAGGACTCCAGCCAATCCTTTCTAGATCTCTCTTGGAACAGGGGTCTCAGCCAACACCTGGGTTACCTACTTTATCAGGTTTAAACCTCCTGACAATCCTATAATCTCTTGCTCTGACCCTTTCTCTTTTCAAAAGAAAGAAACAGTGTTCAGAGATGGTATAGAACTTCCTCGTGTCTATGACAGTAAGAGGAAGAGGTAGGACTCAAAGCCAGGCTGGTCTAATTTCAAGGCCCATGGACTCCTCACTACCTCACCTGTCTTGATGAACCTCTGTGGAACCTCTCTGGGAGACCAATATAGATTCAGTGGTGGAGATTCTGAATCTCTAGGTATTGAGATATCCCAGGTCTTATTTCAAAGGCCAAACCCTTCAATTAAGTCAGCAGCGAGGGTGGACTCATCCACTTGGTCTTCAGTGGGACAAGTGAATCTAGGCCGCCCCTATGGCGTGAGCCAACAGCTAATTTAAGGTAGCAGTGGCTTACTTCCTGCTTCCTGGAATCTGGTAAAGATTTTAAAGTAGCAGTTTCCAAGTCTTAAAAATGTGAAAGTCACATTTTCCCAGTTTTAAACATGTAAATTTTTAATAAGATCTGTTCAGCCTTGTAAAAGAATTCTCACAACTTTAAAGTATTTTTAGCATTAAAAATGAATATATGTTTATTGTAGAACATTTGGGAAATACAAAAAAAGAGTAAAAGAGACATAATCTTTAAGAATTTTAGCATGTCGTTATCACTAAAACTGTATCTTTGATGATTTGGTTCATAAAAACCATCCTTTGTTGTTTCACTTTGTGTTGCTTTGTATAGTTAGTGACACCCAACGTCTTTCTATATGTTAACTGACAATTCTTATCTTCTTTGATAAATTGCCTCTCATTCCTTTGCCCCCAGTTTTGAATTTGATTCTTATTTAAATGTAAAATAGAGGTTTCTGGCAGTCATGAAAAGAGGTGATTATCCAAATATCTTAGTGTCTGACCTATATAATGACTGTCTTTCTTTGGCTCCCCTCTCTAAAATAATGGGGAAGAATTGAGTGAGAGCAATCATGACAGAGAGCAGTGTTTCCCAAATAGTGTTTTCCGGAAAAAATAATTCTAGAGGAAGTTAATGGATGTTATGGGTCAATGGGCTCAAAAGAGTTGGAAAACGCTGCATTAAGTTAAAAATAAAATAGTGGTTTCTAAATTGTGGCTAAACTACAGAATTTCCTATAGTCTTTTGGTGTTGATGGGGGTTAAGACTTCTCTAGAAAGGGGTATTGGAAGGTAGATAACATTTCCCAAACACCTAGGACACTGCCTTTGAGACAACCCTGTGTGGGGAAAAAATATAGGACAGGGTGGCTAGAGTCCTGTTCTTAGTTTGCCACTGATGTGTTTTATGACCTTTGGCAAATTCTAATCATCCAAACATTAGTAAAATAACAAGGATATGTTTGAGATGGGGGTTGAAAGATGCATAGGATTTTGAGAGGAGGAGCAAAGACATTCCAGGTGGAGGCCATTGAATGGGCAAAGTACAAGAGACTTTCCTACCCAGTGACAGAAAACCAAATAACTATGGCCCCATTTCGTAACAACTCTACCCTCTGAGTAGAAAAGGCAGCAGACATGCTTACTTCTGAGAGATAGACTTTCACCCAGTTCTTATTACTTCTGTTTCAATGCCCAGAAACCCACCTGCCTTTTCCTAAGTGTTCCTGCCCACATAGGTAGACCACATCATAAAAATTCATATTTGAAATAAGAAACCTCACTACTTCAGTCACTCTGACAGCCAGACTTTCGGCTTATGGAGAAATTACAGATGAATGTCTTTAAAATCCAGTGAAGGACTTTTATGATCCGTTACTTGAATGGCAGGTTTAGAATTTTCATACATGGCTTATTTTTACTAATTGTATAATATATCCATGCAAACTTCTTAGAAAAGTATTTGTTTTATTAAGAAAAAAAGATCATGAACCAGAACATTATTTAGAATGCTAATTGTGAAATAAATTATTCACTTTAACAAAACATACCTTGAACTTGCAGCGGAACTGCCTTTCGATTTACTCCAGTTTTATCTCATTTGTGAGTGGGACCCAGTTGGAGCTGCGGAAGTGGGTGATGTCGGCATTGTGCTATCAAGGAGCTCACAGTTTGTGGGGAGACAGGCTAGAACACAGCTAAAGATAATAACAGTGCCCCCAAAGTTATGTTCATGTCCATAAAAAAACCCCTGCAGATCCCAAAGGAAAAACTGACTGTCTTGCTTGGGGAGATACCGACAACTTCACAGAGATGATATTTGATATACAAGTTGATATTGAGCCTCACACAGCTGAATAGGATTTTGTCTTTAAAAGGAGGGACATAAAGGCATTACTTTCTCGAAGAAGCCTTGAGCCCCATAACTAAATCATATTGTTTACTCTCGTAAACAACATCCGCCCCCAACCCGGTGTAAGATGTACGGCCTCTGTGGTTTCCATGTCTTGGTACCAGGTTTTTAGTGAATGTTTGTCTAGTTAATGTAATTAATGTTAGACTACATGTCTATGAGAGCAGGACCACGTCTTTCTCTGGTTTTCACTACCCCGAACCCAGGCCTCAGAAAGTTCTCAGTAAATGTTTGTTGAATGAATGAACAACACGAACAAAGACAAAATAGCAGGAGATGAGGGCATTTTAGAAGAATGAAGAGTAGTCGCTCATTCAACCTGGCTGGAGGAGGATGCAGAGTGGGACATGAGACTGGAAATAAGTTGAGCAAAACTTTATTAGCTGTTAGCCAAAGTAACTGGATAAAAGTGAAAGTGAGCCAACCAGCATTTCTGAACAGCCTGTTTAACTTCCTGCCCCCACCCCTGACCCCCAATTCAATCTGTTGTTTTGCATGTACTGCGGTTAAAAGTCATTGTTTACCTTAAAGCCAGGTGGGCAGGCCTCTGAGCTTTTTTTTAAAAACTTTTTTTGGATCAAAGACATCTCATTCTGTCAACTAACTCAAAGTGAAGAGGAGTTTTGGGGTAACAAAATCCTTTACAACCTTCATAGTGAAGTTCAGGGACTGCCTCATGACATCCTTGCACCTCAGAGCTAGAAGGGATATTAGCTGAAGAAATTGAGGCTCGAGTTAAGGAAGTGACTTGTGGGGGGCCACCGAGCCAGGAAGGAGCAAAGCTGGGCCTGGAACCCAGATGTGTCCAGCTCTGCTCGATCTCATGGTTCTCTACTTCTCTGAAACCACTTGTCTTTCATTTGGCAAACTTCTGCACTTCCAGGCTTCCTGCCCCAGAAGAGTTTCCTGTTTCACCTCCACAGCCATCAGCAGCCCTTAGGCCCTTGCCAAACATCTGGCACTTGACAGGGATGTTCCCTGCTTCCCCCTCTCTGCAGGGTGCTAAAGGGGGGTGGGTCAGGAATTAAGCCTTGATTCCATCCAGCCAAGCAGAGTGTAAATAAACAGGAGCCGGGAAAGCACATGTGTAGATGGATAGCGAACGTTATGTATTCCCCGCGCGGCTATCTACAGGAAAGCCTGGCCGCTCATCTCTGTAGGCGCCTCAGACGTCACCTCTCTCCTTGGTGGGGGTTCCTTGAGGCTGCCGCTCTCTGTGCCCTCAATCTCTACCCCTCATAAACCCTCTCTTAACTTCCCTATAACACAGAACTGTGTATGTGTCCCACGACATGGCATGTTCTGTCTTATGCCACGTTTTCATTCTTGCTATGTCCCTTGTGGGGAATTCTTTCTCCTGATTCGTGGGCCTTTAAGAAAGCTCAGTTTAAGAGAAAATTTCTCTGAGAAGCATCCTTGATTCTTCCAACCTTAAGGGCTCCTTCACCCATTCTTATTCTGTACATTCAACCACTTTATACTTCCATTATGGCATTTATCTTATTGGGTTACACTTGTCTATCTCCCCCACTAAGAATATAATCGCTAACATTAATACTTACAATTTCTTAAGCACTGGCCGTGTGCCAGGAGATGTCACTCACGTTGCTATAGTTCATCTTTGGAATAACCTTGTGAGTTTGGTGCCCTAATTTGGGCTTCACTCAGAGCAAAGCCTGACCCAGGACTTGGGTACCAGTACAGGGGATCCCAAGAAGGAGGAGTGAGGGGACAGGGAGAAGGAGACAGGGAAGAAGGAAAAGAGCAAATAAGGTTGTGTTTCTGAGGTCACTGCTGTAGGCAATGGGGGTTCAATTCTGTCTCTTCGAAAAGTGGGAAGTTGCAGCATTTACCCACCAGCTACCATGCCTCAGTGATTAAAAGCTGTCTGCGTCCTGGGTATCATTAATTTTCCTGCACTTCTGGGCTGAGTTTACCTACACAGGTCAAGCAGATTATGGCAACATTGGAGAAAGCCCTGGGGCAGGATGCTGAAAGATGGAGCTACTTGCTTGGGGTGGGAAGCTGACAGCACAAGATGATTCTGAGCTTGCATGGAATACCCATCAGAGTTGCAGCTGAAAGTAGGGGTGGGTCAACAGGATGTGCTCAAGGTACCAGAGACATCTGTTATATGTAGACGATAGCTTCCTTTAACAGGTGAGGGAACCAAGGCCTCTGACTCAGAAGCTGGGGCTCTTTACTAGTATACTAAACTCTGAATGCCCTGAAGGTATGGTTCTTTTTATTCTCTGCAGTTTCAGTGCCTGCAAAGAACTGGCACTTTCTTGGGGCTTAGTAGATGATAGCTGAATAAATAAATGCATTGTCAGAGTTGTAATTTTGGGATCTGTAATGTTGATTCTACCTCAAACATTCACCCAACTTACGATAAGCAACTCAAGGAGATTAGAGCCAATCAGGGGTGGCAGACCGTAAACAAGTATTTATTTATTTAAATCTGATGAGTGTTTTAAAAGTAAAACTATCTCTTACGGGAGCATGGAGAAGGGGCTCACCTAGTTTATGGGTCAGGAAGGCCTTTTGGAGGAAATAAAGTTCAAACTAATATTCAAAGAATAAATAAGTCACGGGGGCGGTAAATGGGAAGACGAAAAGCACATGGAGAGGTCTGGAAGTGCTGAGGAGCTAAGAGAAGGCAGCGCAGCTGTGGTGTGGGGGGAGCGGGGAGGGGTTGGGTTTCCCAATCAAAGCTGGAGAAGCTGATGGAGTTATATTAGGGAGGACCACTTTGTAAGCCAAGTTAGAAACGACCATCCTGGTTGTAAGAAAAAGGGACTAGAGGAAAGCAAGCCTGGGAATGGAAAGACCACGTAGAGGGCTGTTGCTGTTTTTAGTAGAAAAATGATAGCAGCTTAGCTGTGTGTCATGAGGATGGTGGGACCGAAGTGGAAGCATTCTGGGGATCTCTATGAACTTGACGACTGACTGGCAGCAGGTAACACCAAGGATGATTCCCAGGGTTCTGGCTTGAGCAGCCAGACAGGTGGTAGGGGGTAGTGTTATTCCCTGAGATAGGGAGCATAGGAAGACAAGGTTGGAGAGTGGAAGATTATAGGATTTGTCATCATCAGGCCGAGCTTGAGAAGCCTAGGAAATATCCTGGTAGATCACCAGCCAGTGCACAGGCCTAGGGTGAGGCAAGCGTGGCACATAGGGAGAAAGATGTAAGGAGGCGCTCACTCCCAGGGTCTTGTAAGGGCAGAGTCAGTATTTGAGAATGAGTGTCTCCTTACGTTTTGCCCCTTAGGGACCTTATTTGCCTCACTGTATTCCAACCCTGCCTGAGTCACAGGAGAGAGATTTGGGCGGGACTTACACGTTTGGATGATGTCAGCATGCATATAGGTGATGGACTGGACATTTACCATTGTTTAGCTTCCCCGCATTGATTTCTACTTCCTGGTAGCACTTAATTTCATCTTGGGGAATTGTTTCCTTCACTGGGAACAAATGTCTTGGTTGGACATTGTGGGAAATAGGTGCTTGCCTCCCACAATAGAAACCCAAAAGGGTCCTGGAAGAACACACTCTGAATATTAGAGCTTAAATCTAAAGTCCATTGTACTTGATGTAAATCCTGATCTCATGGCTCTAACTAAACAGTTAAGCAAGTTCTGTTCACAGAAGAAACTGAGCAACAACAGGCCATTTCAGTTTGCTAGCTTATCTTTCTGTCTTCTGTGTCCCTATTGCCCTTTTTCAAAGCTAAGAGAAAAAAATATCACTCTTCTCTAGAGTGTGTTGAGGTCTGCACTGGCTGCCGTAATTTTTGTTAGTAACGTCTTTAGTATGAAGCTGGTTTAGGGTTGGGGTTAGGGTGGTTTGGGGGAGTAGGAGCCACCTGTGGGAGGGGGACATATAGCATGTGAGAGTAAGACAGACACCATTGGAAGCATGAAAGACACTGGATTCTTGGAGACTGCTGGATCAATTCTGACCTGAAATGAATTCTGTTAGTAAGTTAGAGGGTGTGCTGCTATAACAAAGACTCCCCAGCAAAAGGACTTAAATAAGACAGAAAGACGTCCAGAAGTAAGTGGTCCAGGGCTGCCAGCGTACCTCTGCCATTCTCAACGTGTGGCTTCCATCTCTCGGTCCAAAGAGATGGCTCCAATTGACCCATTTCTCAACCAAGGGGAAGAGCAGAAGAAGGTATGGAGAGCAAGCAGCTTCTTTTTAGGGGAGTGACCCAAGCCGTGTACTCATCTCCTTGTTTCCATCCCACTGCATGCCACTCATAGACGAAAGGCAGGCTGGGAGTGCAGTCTCCAGAGAGTGTGTGGAGAGATGGGCACAGCCTTCAGGCCACCTGCAGACAGGGAGTCCTACTACTAAAGGGAAGCGTGAGAGAATAGACACTAGGAGTATTCATCAGTTTTGCCACAGCAATCTATTCTTTCCTCCATCCTCAAGCCAATTTGTCTTGGGGTTTCTGGTCTTTGCAACAAACATGTGACTTAAATGAGACAGAATCTGTCTCTGAGCCTTTGCTCTTCCCATCATACTGCCTCTGTATGACCTTTAAGGGACATAGCAGTGCTGTGCTTGTGTGACTGCAGTTGAATTTAATTTGTTAAGGGAGGGAGAGGGAGGGAAATAACCTGAGATTACACTTGCTCTGTGCCAGCTCTTGCTGTAGGTTATGTACATACATAATAGCCTGTATTCCTTTCATTTTCTTGTTCTTCAGGTTGCAGTGAGGAGAATCAGATTGAGAGAGGTTTATACCCTGTCTGTCTGATTCAAGCCCCTGTCCTCTCCACCCCATCCCTGTGGTATTGAGGTGCATAATGGTGTAAGGATTAGTGGGGATGTGGGGGTCAGGAAAGATTGGCAGTGGGGAGGTAATGGCTGCGGGCACAGGGAACAAGAGGGCTAGGGGTGTGTGTGTGTGTGTGTGTGTGTGTGTGTGTGCTCATTCACGGAGATGGGGAGGCAGTCAGTCAGGAGGGAGATAGGTGCTGAAAGGACTTGTGAGAGATCAGCTCAAACAGCTGTCACTTTCCCAAGACCCCCCCCTTGTCACTCACACTCCTGATCCCTCTTTGACAAGGTGCTTGCTTGTTGACTGGGTGTTTATTTGAATGGGGTGTCCTGCAGACGCAGAGCCTCCCCTGCTCTGACAAGCTTGGGGAGGCTGGTTGAAAAATGGCTGCATCACCCAGGAGTCTGGAATTCAATGCAGAAAGTCACTCGAGGCCCATCCTGACTGTGAGGTCTGGCTGGGAGGCTGCTGCATTGGCAGAGGCTGTGGGAGCTGCAAGTGCAGAGCAGCCAGTGGGGGTAGGAGAAGGGTGGGGAGGCGTTTGTTAGCAAGCTAGGTTTCCAGGAAGGAAAGCCCACCCTCCACCCCACCGGCTGAATTAAAGCTGCCTTAGGACTTCTCATTCCTGAGAAGGCTGTCTCAGAAGAATTCTATTGTCTGCCCTTCAGGACTGAGAGGAAACTTGTTCCTTCGGGGGCACAATGAAGACACAGCAGCCAAGGACACACGGAGGAAGCAGGGAGTCCTTGAGTGCTCTAAGAACCTGCTGTGGACTGCCTTTTGGCAAGTGTTCAGGGACTGGCTGCACACTTGAACCTGGCGGAGCAGCCCAGGCCCTGGGAACGGTAGTGCAGTGGAGCAGTCGGCCTTACGATGACTCTGCCCAGCCAGGTCTCTCTGCAGCTTATGGCACCATCACGGGGGGGTGCAGCCTCCCTTCTGCCACACACCGGGGTGCTCTCTTCTCGGCCACACGGAACTGCTCACTATTCCCAGATAAATATCACATACTTTCCTCATCCCAAGTTCACTGTAGTGTCCTTTCCTTACCATCTCTATCTGCTCATCCTTTAGGGCCCGATCACATGTCATCTCTTTTGGGAAGCTCTCCTTGATTGACTGAGGCTGTCATTTATGGGTACTTTCTGCAAGCTTGTGTTATTTTTACCTGCATGCCTTCATACCTAGCATATTGTCTTACATTTTGCAGGTGTCCCAAAAATTATGTTGGTAAATGAATAGTCCTGACTTAATTTAATGTTGTTATTATTGGTAAAGGTTATGCATCAAATCGTTAAATATAATCGCACCTGTATGTGTTCATGGATGAAATCCACAAGATCTTTTGTTGAACATGTATTTTAATTTTTTGGTTCAGGGTGTGTGGTTATTGCACCTATCCAAACCTGCCTTTAAGCGACAAGTGACATGCTGGATGAGTGACATGTTACTCATTTCTGACTGTGTGTTCTTCAGTGAGTCATCTGATTTCCCATCTCAGCTATTGCTGAGGCCCTTTCTAGCTGAAAAATGCTATGATTCTAGGCCTGAAATATTTAAAATGTGACCTCCAAGGAACACTGGTATTTTAAAGGGGTCACTTAACTAAACCAAGAAGACTTAGTGGTGGGACCTCATTGGAGGATGAAATAGAGTTCCAAAAGCAAAGATTCATAGAACGTTCTATAGAGTGACAAGGTAAAGATCCTTTACTCAGCTTCCTTTGAGTACCATCATTTAACTTGATTGATATGAATATACCTACCCCTTAATAAAACTTAAGAAAAGAAAACACAAGGAGAAAACTTAAATGCGCACTTCTAAGTGGAAGATACCAATCTGAAAAGGCGACATATAATTCCTACAATATGACGTTCTGGAAAAGATAAAACTATGGAGACAGTAAAAAGATCAGTGGTTGCCAGGTGATAGAGGTTGGAAGAGAAGCAAGTAGACAGAACATAGAGGATTTTTAAGGCAATCAAACTGTTCTGTGTAGTACTGTAATGGCCAATGCATGACATTACACATTTGTCAACACCCATAGAATGAGCAACACAAAGAATAAACCCTAATGTAAACCATGGACTTCAGTTAATAACAATGTGTCAATATTGGAATATCAGTTGTAACAATAGTACTACACTAATGCAAGATGCTAGTCATAGGAGAACTTGTGTGTGGAGGGGAAGGAGGGTATATGGGAATTTGCTGTACTTTCTGCTCAATTTGTCTGTATATCTAAAGCTTCTCAAAAATAAGTTTAAAAATGGAAAAAAACACACACAAAAAGCACACCCAACCTTAACCACACGTCTCCTTAATCATAGCTAACATTTATATAGCACTTATCACGTATCAGCTACTGTTCTAAGCATGTGGTGTAGATCACCTCTTTTTTTAAATTCTCACATCAAGCTTATGAGCTAAGTGCTATTATTATTCTCATTTTAAAGACTAGGAAAGTGAGGCAACAGTGAGAGGAGGGAAACTCCAGGGTAACACAGCTAGTAATTGGCAGAGCCTACTTGACCCCAGGCTGTCGGGTTCCAGAGTTTCCATCATGCTGCTCTGCGTTTCTACTCTATACTCTGTCATATGCTGGGTGCGTGTATATCAACTCAGTGGTCTCTTTTTTCATGAAGTCTTTCAGACTTGTCACAGGCTTGGGGTAGGTGACCTTCTTCTGTGGTCTCATAACACTCTGGCCTCAACTCTGTAAACATACCACATTTAGCTTATGTCTGTTGCGTGTACACTAAGTGATTGCCAAAGAAGAGTTTGGCACATGGTTTGTTGAACTCAGGGAAACTCTTTTTCTTTCTCATTGTTAAAAATAAAATTAATGTTGGCCAAACCCCTGTCCTTCAACTCTGTTCTCACTCTTCATGCTTCGTCAAAGCTTTATCTGCAGCAATTCTCATTTCTTGGATGGAGTTTAATCCAAGACAGGACATGAGAACTCATTGAGGGAGACAAAGAATTCACTTATTTGCCCGACTCTCCTGAAGGTCATTTCCCTTGGCCGTGAAGATAAAGAAAGGGAGTGGAGCAGTTCAGTGTCCCCTCATCATTTCCTATTGGTCCCACTCAGTAGACCACCTTCACCCCTCTCCCCCCCACTTCTCTATAATTCTTCTATTCACAATAATCAGACTCTGGAGACACGAATGGGTGTGGTCTGAATTCCCCTGTATGACAAGTGGGCTCCTGGGACATAATGCCGAAAATGGGACTCTGGGAGTTGGGTCGGGGCTGGGGTCTCACCAAGGACTATAGATTGCAAAGGTTGAAGCCAAAGAAAGTCTTAAAACAGTGTGCAGCCAAAAACTGAAAAGGAGTGTAACGGGCAGCCCTCCTCTCCCTAAGCTGGATCTGTGTCAGCCATGGCTCACTTCTTTCACTCCATTTTCCCTACAGCCCAGGTACAGAGCACTCCTTCTTTGTCCCTAGTTTCCTGCTCCCCCTTCCCTAAGCTAACTCAGCCTTCTGTCCAGTCCTGGCTAAAAGGTCAATTTTTCCAAAGGTCCTCTTCAAATTCTCCTTACAGGTTAGACTGCCTGCTATATGTCCTCACTGGGTCCTGAACTCCCCAAGCATAGTAATTCCCATTACACTTAATTGTAATAATAAAGTCATGGCTTGACATTCCAATTAGTCATAGACTACAAAAGGGAGAGAGAACGGCTCTGTCTTCTTTTCCATTTTATCCCTCACTATAGTGCTCAGAATAGGGGAAGTGCTCATTATCAGTCCATTAAATGAATGAACTCCAAAGCACCCATGTAAAGAAGCCAGCTGTGCAAAGAGATGGGTCTTAGATCTAAGGTCACAGGTGAGAAACTTCCATCAGGAGGGCAGCAGAAATAGCCTGTGCATCAGTTATATTCTGTGCCCCATTAATGTGTGCTGAAAAGTGGAAAGAACATTGATTTTATTGTGCCTGGAGGATGGATCCTCCCCCAAATTAAGTAAGACTTCAATGGAGCAAAGCAACTTTTCCGCCAAGAATCAGAATGGCCTGAGCGAATACATTTTGGGGGAGCTTTGGATCATAGATGAAAAAAAAGAGAGCGAGTTTCTCCCCTCAAAACCGCTTCCTTGAGGATGCACTGAATCACAGTGAATGGCTGATTGAGCTGCCAGCAGGCCCCTTAGAAAGCGAGTGGTCAGAGACTCATATTACGTAGGATTAATATTAGGCATCTCTGTCTCAGCACAGTGAAAGGCCTCAAGTGTCCTTGGAATTTCAGCGACCTTTCCCCATCAATGACAACATTGTTCTCCCAGCCCTATGGCTTAATTCATGGGAAATGCAACACGCTCCTCATCATCGCCGCCTACCACATCTGTGATGGGGGTCCCAGGGCCTGGGAGCTTGAGCTCCTGGCACTGCAAGGTTACATTTCCCTTGCACAAAGCCTCCCAGGCTTCAGGGGCTCCTGACCCTTGTTTTCTGAATCTCTCTACAATCTTTGCAAAGGTCTTAGCTGAGAATTAGGAGGCAGTGGCACAGGTTCTAGGAGCCTAGCAGGTCTTAAACCTGTCAGCAGTAGAGCTTCTCTGATGCAACAAGAAGCTGCTGATCAGAAAACCACCTAGAAGTGAGGCAACTGTGTAGGATCGGAAGCCCAGACATAGTGCTTTCCTTTAGGGAAGGCACAATGGCACAAAGCGGTTGTTGACCGTGCTTGCTTCTAAATCCTCTCTACCACCTTAAGAGTAGGCCATTTTACTGCCTCCATTTTACAGAGGAGGGGGCTGAGGCTCAGAGCGCACAGCAAGTAAATAGACTGTAGGAATTCAAATGTAGGCCCGCCTGACTTCAAACGCCAGGTGGGTGGTGGTGGTGGTGATATCTACTGAATACCTACTTGCGTTATGCAGTATATCTGGGTTCTAGATTGTTTTCCTCCTATATTTCTCATTGTAGCCTTCCGATGGAGAAACTGAAACTAAGGCAGAGTTTGCTCATTCTTTTCTGGTACAATGCAGCATTGTTAGGCTAACTTCTCCAGCGATTTAAGCAGAGAAGATGAGTGACTGGCTGGAGCAGAATGAAGGATCTGTAGGTTGATGAGAGGACAGTGTAGGCTGGGCAGAGAGGCAGGTGAGGCTGGTTTGTGAAAGCAGGGATGGATCTTATTCAAGGTGAACCTCTCATGCCTGGAGTGTGAATGGCACTCAGAACATGTCTTCTGAATAGATGTGTGAATGTCAGCAGGGGATTCATGAACAGGCGAGTCAAATTCCTGGGGGTCCCCGTGAGGCGTTAGAGCAGTAGCTGTGCAAGTGAGCTGCTGGAAGTTGGGGGTCTTCAAGGGGGATAGTGGGCTTTAACAGTATCAGAGGAGAAGCCCTTTGGAGTCATGACAAAAAGACCACTGTGGGGCCGTTCCTGAGAGGCTGCAGAAGCATGTGGCAAAGGCCACTGGCATTGAGGAGCACGAGGCCCATGAGGCCATAGTGTTGGGTGACTCTCTGTTCTCACCTACTTAATATTTCACACTGTTGTGGGTAGCTGTGGTACCCACTGTTGTGGGTAGGGATTGAAAAAAATGTAAGTCTCCACTTTGAAGAGTCTAGTGTCAGGGTTCTCCAAAGCTCTACTTTCCCGGGGCAGAAAATGTTGTAAACATCTCTGTATCAAGGTCCACTTTGCCCTTGTGACATGGATGTCACCTGCAGTGGGTAACCAGGAAGCTAAGATGCAGGCTGTGGTGCCTTCCTCTGTGGCTTTCTATGGATTTGGTCGATAGAAGGTAAAGACCGGAGCTGATCTATGAATATGTTTTCTTTTTCATCCAGGCACTGCCTTCACCTAATCAGCCCTGGCTTCCTGCAGCAGAGGTCTGGGCTGTAATAGAGCTGTTCTTATTTTACTTTTTATTAAGTTCATGAACTTTGGAGGAAGGAACTTGGAAAAAAAGTTCTCATTACCTCAGTAATGAAGGCTCATGCTTCTTTTAATGCCAGACATTGGCGTGGCCTTGCTTGTTATAGCCACAAATAATTTGGGTGGAAAATTGCAACAAAGTGGCAAAGAGCAAACAGGATGGCCTCTTGGGGTGAAACAGGTGAGGGGAGAGGGGAGAGGTCAGTGAAGGGTCAACCTAAAATGGAAAGATCCTGAGTCAAGGCTTTCAGACTTCAACTATGGCTAGTCATTCATATAGATTGACTCTGTGAGGACAGAATCTACTGTCGACCCTTCCAGAAGTCAGGATAATGGGAAGAACACAAGCTCTGGATTCAGATGGATTTGGTTTCATTCCAACATGGCTACCTATTATAAACTTCGTGACCTACAAGTTCTCCACATCTCTTGAGTTTTGCTTTCCAAATCTATACAATGTAGAAAATACCTACCTTGCAGTAATGTTGAAGGGATTAGATGAAACACTGTGGGAAAAATGCCAGGCAGTGGGTCTATAAAGAGAAACCTGTACAAGGTCGCTGACTTCACAAGTCATCCTCTTTAATGAAACATATCCTTGAGTTCTCCAGGATGCTGATTCACACAATTTAATTGTTAACTAACCAGGCGCCTGACCTCTGTGCTGGAGTCTATCTCCTCTGCAGAGATTTGTGGGAGGAGCCCCGAATTTCAAGGCCCAAGCTAGCCTGGTGTTTGCCAACCTTCTCTGATGATGAGATCTCCTGGGGGGACTTGTTAAATATTATCAGTTCTTGGCTTTATCTCAGACCCATTGAATAAGAAGCTCCAGGGAGTCTGGGAAGCTGTGTTTTTTAGTAAGAGCCCAAGACGAATCTTATCATCAGAGGATTTGGGGACACACCCTTGACTCTACATGTAACCCCTACATGATTAGTGAAAATAAGCTGGGTTTTTTTTTCCTCTTTAAGAGTAAAATATAAGTTTACTACAAAGGTAATATCTAAAATCCAGATGTATTAAAAAACAAAAACACCCACCCTTTAATTGACTGATATTTGGGAGAAGAGGGTATCCCTATTCTTTTAGGAGAATGATGTTCTTCCTTCCTCCCTGCCTTTGCTGTTGCTATTCCCTCTGCTGGAAATCCTCTCCCCACCTTGTCTACCTGGCATACCTGCTCCTTCTTTCAGAGTCAATTCAACAATGACTTCCTCTGTAAACCTTCCGTGACTCTCCCTGCCGAATCAGGTGCTTCTTCCTCTTTGTTCTCTTTGTGCCTTTGTGATCCTTCCATTATAAGATGAATCACATCATATTATGTGTTTGTTTTTCATTTTTCTTCCCACACTAGTTTTTGTGTATAAGGGTCAAAGGGTGGGTTCTGGAACCAAAGTGCCTAGATTTGAATCTCTCTCTGGGAGGTAGGTCAGACCAGACAAAATAGAAGAGATCACACTGAATGGGGTGTTGGAGGATAAAAAAGAGTTGTCCAGATGGAGAAAGGAAATTTCCAGTGAACAGCAGGTGCAAAAGTGTGGAGGTTATAGAAAAACACACTTTTCCCATCTCAAACCATTTTTGATGAGAAAATCATTTTGCAATGATATCTTTTGAGGTCTTGGAAATTTTTCCAATGGCCACATTTGGTGTCTTTTCATTAGGCTTATTTAAAAAGGCCAGAAAAGGGACTATTGTAATTCTGGAAATATTGTTTTAAATTGTTAAACCGAAAGGAGTCTGGATTGCCCCTCAGATACCCCATATACTGCATGATTTTGCAAAGCATGCCATGATCCCATGTATGAAAGACTTTGGCTTCAGACATACCTGGTTCAAAGCAGGCCTCTTCCACTTATCGCTGAGTGGCCTTGAGCAAGTTACTTAGGTTCTTTGAGCTTCAGTTTTCTGTGTGTAAAATAAAAAAAACACAAAAGCACCTTTCCCCTTTTCTTGTATTCTCCCAAAGTTGAAAAGGGGCAACTAAAAAATAGAGAACAGAATAAAAATTTAAAAAATCATTCCGCTAGACCAGGGCACTGGGTTAATACTATTTAGATGGAATTTTAAAAAGATAAATGACAAATGCAGAATTTAAGTCCACATATATAATGGAAATATTGGCTAGAGGAGGGTGAGTCTGGCATTGACTCATGTCATAAACAACAGAAAAATTTGTTAGAAATCAAGTTAAATCAGCTCCAGTCGGGTAGTGAGACACTAAAAATGTACTTTTTACTTTGGCATCATAACTAGGTTGGCAAAAAATTTTTTAGCTGTGTAATACCAAGTGTTATCAAGGAAGAAGAGATCAGTATAGATTTGTGTAGTCATTCTAGAACATGATATGGCACTACGTGGACAAATTATGTTTGTGTATGTAGGCCCAGGACTGATCAGACCCACTATTGGTTTGTGGCGAATTCTATAGACTCAACTGCCTTTTGCCTCAATATAAAGATGATTTCCTGCACACTGGGTGATAAGAAAGTAAAAAATATAGATGTTCTAGATGCCTTATTGCTCAGGTTCCATTAATGGCTTAGAGTCCTCTAAGAAAATGCACACATGTGATATATAGAAGGTGGAGTGATTATCATGAGGCAGATGTTTGTTTCTGCTGTGTCTGTTATTTTTGCTGTCACGTATGGTCACAGAGACTTTTAAATTGCTGCAATTTATTTTGCAGAAGGTGTAGCAGAGGCCCTAATGTCTGGGCCTAACATGGCAAGTATTGAGAAGGAAAAAAAATAACTCTCCCAAGATCAGACACTTAGAAGTTTGAACGTGGACACTCTCTGACTCCAGAAAGCCTGTGCTTTTAACTAATATCTTTTAAGATAACCTTAAGAGTTCTTTCTACTCCAAGATGGTAAAATTAAGTGCTAGACTATATGCTACAGACTAAGTGCTTGGAAGTTCAGAGGTGAGAAATTTCAGTGAAAGCTGGTCTGGTCAGGGACTAATTGTGACTTGATTTTAAAAACACTTGATTCTCCTAAGATGTCTAGCAGTGGACACCATCCTGAGAGTGTGTCTCTGGCTGGAATTCTCAGTGACACTAGATAAGGAAAGTGCTCTGAAGAGGTTTACGATGTGCTAACCACAATATCCCATGCACGGACCCTCCAATTGTTGAGCCTTAAAGAGCAGGTGCAGTGTCTGTCTCTTGAGACAAGATGGATAACCAGGATCATTTTAACTGGGATTAATAATAGTAATAGCTACCACTTTTTTTGGTACATATACTATGTGCTAAGAATTGGTGCAAAATGGTTTACATATATCCAAGGCTTATCACTGGAATATGGTCGTCACTCAAATATTTGATGAGTAAATAATCTCATTTAATTTTCTTCAGTACAACCATACCTGGAGATCCTACCCAACTCTTCATGGTAGGTTCTATTATGCCCATTAGATAGATGAGGACACTGAGGCTCCAAAAAGAAATTCTGTTACAATTGTCATACTGTATTTTTATCAACTATTATAATAAAGGTAGTAAGTTGGAGAGCATGTAGAGATATCTGCCTTTTAACAGATCTATCAAACCAGGTCACACATATTATTTGTTGAATAATTGGTTAAGTCCGATTTTTACAATATTTTAGCATCACTAATCATTACATTTCTTTTTACTTTTCAACCCATTGTTCTTGCTAGTGGAGATATTTAAAATTTCTTTCTTTCTTTCTTTCTTTCTTTCTTTCTTTCTTTCTTTCTCTCACTGTTTCTTTCTCTCTCTCTCTTTCTTTTTTCCTATATTTACTTTTTTTTATTGAGGTAAAAGTGATATATATCATTACATAAGTTTCAGGGGTACAGTGTTATTATTTAACATCTGTGTACACTACAATGTGATCACTCCCATATTTACTAATTAAATCTTGCTGATCCATTATTTATTTATTTATTTATATTTTTTCCAATTTATTTTATTTTTTAAAAGATTTTTATTAAAATATAGCTAACATACAATATTATATTAGTTTCAGGTGTATACCATAGTTATTCAACATTTATACACATAAAGAAGTGATCACCATAAGTCCAGCAACCATCTGACACTGTACCACATTATCACAATATTATTGACTATATTCTCTATGCTGTACATTACATCACCGTGATCTATTTGTTCTATACCCAGGAATTTGGACCTCTTATTCCCCTTCACCTTCCCCCACCCTTTTAATTTTTCAATTACAGTTGACATTCAATACTATTTTATGTTAATTTCAGGTGTACAGCATAGTGGTTAGATATTTATATAATGTGAGAAGTGATCCCCCGACCAGTCTAGTACCCACCTGGCACCATACATAGTCATCACCATATCACTGACTATACTCCCCGTGCTTCACTTCACATCCCCACAATTGCCCTGTAACTATCAGTTTATACTTTTCAATCCCTTCACCTTTTTCACTCTGCTCCCCCATCCCCCATCCACCACCCCAACAAATCCAGCACCCAACTGCACCATGCACAGTTATTCCAATATTATTGACTGTATTCCTTATGCTATACCCCACATCTCCAGTATTACTGTGTAACAACCAATTTGTACTTCTTAATCCCTTCCCCTTTTTTACTCACCCCCTCCCATCCAGCAACCATCAATATGTTCTCTATATCTATGAGTTTGTTTCTATTTTGTTGTTGCTCTTTAGATTCCACATACAAGCAAAATCATATTACATCTGTATTTCTCTGTCTGACACTCCACTCAACACAATACCCTCCAGGTCCATCCATGCTACCATAGATGGCAAGAACCCATTCCCTTCCCTGGCTGAGCAATGTTCCACTGTACACATGTACCACCTCCTCTTTTTTTTTTTTAAATAAATTTTATTAGGGTGACAATTGTTAGTAAAGTTACATAGATTTCAGGTATACAAGACTGTATTAAATCATCTATAAATCACATTGTGTGTTCACCACCCAGTCAGTTCTCCTTCCATCACCACATATTTGATCCCCTTTACCCTCATCTACCACCTCCCTACCCCCTTACCCTCTGGTAACGACTAAACTATTGTCTGTGTCTATGAGTTTTTGTGTCTCATTTGTTTGTCTTGTTCTTTTGTTGTTTTCAGTTTTATATACCTCATATCAGTGAAATCATATGGTTCTCTACTTTTTCTGTCTGACTTATTTCGCTTAGCATTATAATCTCAAGATCCATCCACGTTGTCACAAATGGTCCTATTTCACCTTTTCTTACCACCGAATAGTATTCCATTGTGCATATACCACAATTTCTTTATCCATTCATCTATTGAAGGACATTTTGGTTGTTTCCATGTCTTGGCCACCGTAAACAAAGCTGCAATGAACATTGGAGCACACTTGTCTTTATGGATAAATGTTGTCAGATTTTTTGGGTAGATACCCTACCACCTCCTTTTTATCCACTCCTCTATCGACACCCAGGCTGCCTCCACATCTTGGCCATTGTAAACAATGCTGCAATGAACATATGGATGCACACTGCCCCTTGAAGTAGCGTTTGGGTTTCTTCAGATAAATACCCTGAAGTGGAATTACTGGCTCATTCTTCTTTTTTTTTTTTTTTTTTTTTAAGATTTTATTGGTGAAGGGAAACAGGACTTTATTGGGTAACAGTGTGTATTTCGAGGACTTTTTATTTTTCCAAGTCAAGTTGTCCTTTCGATCTTAGTTGTGGAGGGCACAGCTCAGCTCCAGGTCCAATTGCTGTTGCTAGTTGCAGGGGGCACAGCCCACCATCCCTTGCGGGAGTCGAACCGGCAACCTTGTGGTTGAGAGGACGCGCTCCAACAAACTGAGCCATCTGGGAGCTCATGAGAGGACGCGCTCCAACAAACTGAGCCATCTGGGAGCTCAGCGGCAGCTCAGGTCAAGGTACTGTGCTCAATCTTAGTTGCAGGGGGCAGAGCCCACCATCCCTTGCTGGACTCATGGAATTGAACTGGCAACCTTGTGGTTGAGAGCCCACGGGCCCATGTGGGAATCGAACTGGCTGCCTTCGAAGTTAGGAGCATGGAGCTCTAACCGCCTGAGCCACCGGGCAAGCCCAACTGGGTCATTCTTTGTTTCTTGTTATAGCCCTTGTTTCAGTCTATTTTGTCCGGTATAAGCATTGCTACCTCAGATTTTCTTTCTTTTCTTTGTTTTCTGTTTCCATTTTCATGAAATATCTTTTTCCATCCCTTTACTTTCCATCTGTCCCCCAATCCGAAGTGAGTCTCCCATAGTTAGCATACGCAAGGGTCCTATCCATTTAGCCCTCCTGTGTCTTCCCAGTGGAGCATTTAATCCAATCACATTGAAAGTAATTGTTGATAGATATGTAGCTATTGCCATTGTATTATTCATAATTTTGATCTTTTTTTTTTTTTCATCTTAAAAACATCTTTCTAACATTCCTTGTAATACTGGTTTGGTGATGATGAACTCCTTTAGCTTTTTCCTGTCTGGGAAGCTCTTCATCTGTCCTTTGATTCTAAATGATAACTTTGCTATATAGAGTAATCTTGGTTGTAGGTCTTTGCTTTATATCATGTTGAATATTTTGTGCCAATTCCTTTTGGCCTGCAAAGTCTCCGTTGAGAAATCAGCTTACAATTCTATGGGAGCTCCCCCATAAGTTACCAGTTGCTTTTCTCTTGCTTCTTTCAGGATTCTCTCTTTGTCTTTAACCTTTGCCATTCTAATTATAATGTGTCTTGGTGTGGACCTATGTGGTACTCTCTGTGCTTCCTGGACTTGCATGTCCACCTCGTTGGCCAGGTTAGGACAGCCTTCATTCATTATCCCTTCAAATAGGTCTCAATCCCTTCCCTTCTCTCCTTTCCTTCTGGCACCCCCATGATAAGAATGCTGTTAACACCTGATATTGTCCCAGAGGTCTCCCAAACAATCCTCATTTTTTTGGATTCTTTTTTCTTTTGATGTTCCAATTGGGTGTTTTCTGCCACCCTGTCTTCCAAATCGTTGATTTGATCCTCTGCTTCATCGGTCTGCTGGTGATTCCCTCCAGTGCACTCTTCATTTCGGTTATTGTATTCTTCACTTCTGACTGCCCCCCACACACACCATGGTCTCCATATCTTTATGCTTACTATCTCTTTGTTGAAGTTCCCACTAAGTTCCTTGAACATCCTTATAACCATTGCTTTGAACTCGGTATCAGGTAGGTTGCTTGCCTCCATCCCATTTAGTTCTTTTTCTGGAGTTTCTCCTGTTCCTTCACTTGAGATATATTTCTTTGTTTCCTCATTTTGGCTACCTCTCTGCTTGTTTCTATGCATTAGGTATATCTGCCACAGTCTTGGCTGGGTGGCCCTATGCAGTAGGTGCTCTGGGAGGCCCAGTGGCATGGTCTCCCTGTTCACTTGCTTCGGGTGCTCCAGGAGTGTCCCTCGTGTGGGTTGTGTATTCCCTTCTGTTATAGTTGAGCCTTGATTGCTATTGGCACATCAGTGGGTGGATTGCCCCTCAGGCTGACCGGCCACAGGGTTTGGCCATGTCCACAGCTTACAGCGCTGCTATGTGTGGGGTTTACCCCACTGAGTGGGATTCACCCCAATGGGCTCTGGTGCCTGTTGAGACTGCCCTTTGGGTGTGCTGCTTGTGGAGCTCATTGGGTGGTGCTCTGCTGTGGTCTGAAGCCAACCTCCCAGTATGTGGGCTTTGGGGCCTCTTGTGAGGTGCTCCTCTGCAGGTTCTGGTCACCTACTGCTGTGACTGCCCAGGGACTACCTGGAAGAGCTATAAAGCAATCCATGGTTGTTCGTTGCCTGTGCTAATCCTGGAGGCTTGTGGGAGAGGCCACGCTGTGAACCGAGGGTGTCTTCCACCAGTACTGAGCCTAGGGTAGCTTTGCAAAATGCCAGGATACTCTGAGGTCTATTGCCACCTGCTGGCTTCCTTAAGGTTCAGCCACTGATAAAGTCTCGTGGGGTACACAAATTGGGTGAGGCAGGGTCTGAGGGAGTCACTAGAGTGGGAAGAGTTGTGGTCACCAGGTTAATGTAGATTCTGGTTTGGTGCCAGTGCCAAGCCTAAAGCTACTCACCAAAAGTCTCAGAGCACACCAGAGGCCAGTCACCATCTGCTTAGGGTCTGTTGGACTCAGAGTTTTCCAAAAGATAGTGCAATGTAGGTGGGACTGGCTGCTTTTGGATAATGTGCCTCAGGTGTTGAGGGAGTTGGGTGGGGCGGGGTCCCAGTGAGTCAGCAGGGCAGAGCTGCGGAGCTCACCAAACCAATCAGATTCAGATTTGGACGTGTGGGGGCGGGCTCAACACAGGAAAGATGGCATCTGCTCGCCAGCTGCACAGGAAGAGGACCTACTCACAGGGAAATGGCGACTGGTCTCCAGTCCTCAACCCAAAGCGACACACTTTAGTCTGCCCCTCGTATCTCTCCGGCATCTCCCTGAGTTACTGTCCCTTCGCTGGAGCCCCAGGTGAGTGTCTGGGAGTGAGAGAGTCTGTGCGCAGGCCCTTTAAGAGGACGCCTGGATTTCCTACCACCTTCAGTCCCACCCGGATGATCAGAATCCCCACGGTTTTTCACAGCCAGATGTTGTAGGGACTCTTCTTTGTGGCACCAGTACTCTGGGCTGGGGAGGCAGGTGTGGGGCTGGAGTCCCTTACTCCTCTGGGAGGACTCTCCATGGCGGAGATATCCCTCCCGGTTCTCAACCGCCACACGGAGGTTTGGGGTTAGACACTTGTGCGTCTCCGCCTCTCCTACAAGTCTCAATGTGGTTTCTTCTTTATATCCTTAATTACAAAACTTCTGTTCAGTCAGACTTTAGATGGTTCTCGGATTGGATTGTTCTATAATTCAGTTGTAATTTTAATTTGTTCAGGCACAGTATTTATCTACTCTGCCATCTTGGATCTTCTGTTCTTTTTTAATTGTACTGATTTATTTTTGATAGCGATATTTTAAATTTGATTGTGTCATATACCATGGTTTCCTAAATCTTGTCTAATGACAACAAGGATTACCTGGGGATCTAATAACAACAATGATTTCTAGGTCAGCCTTTTGAAATTTTGCTCCAGAATCTGTGATATCATCCATCACATTTTAGTATAATTAGCTATTTACTACCCAATGATCTTCTCAAGAGAAAGCACAAAGTAAGTGCCCAACAGTTGTCTGTTGAATGGATGAATGTATTTGATAGGTTTATCTTATTTATCTTTACCAAATAATTTGTACAACTGTTAAACAGGAAAGGCAAAGACGTGATGACAGTATTCCCTCTCTGGACTAATCTTGATACATTCAGTAGTACATAAATTTAATCAACTATAAATTTGTCTAAATGGCATTATCTTCCTGCTAATATTTTTCTCTTTTTACTTGGACATTATACAAGACTTATCAAATGCTTCAATGGGACAGAGTTTTTCAGAATTTATGATTTATGATCATTTATCTCAATGATCACTTCTTTGTTTTTAAAATGCTCCTAAATTTTTCTACTAGTCAATTACAAGTTAATCTGTCTATATTTTCTTAAATCTGTCCATGCTTTTTGAAAAACTAACACTTTTATGCATCTCTTGTCTTATGGCATTTCTGTGATTCTCCAATATTTTAGAAATTCTTGAAAGTGTTTCAATATTTCAACTCAGTGACATACTTCACTTGAATTAGTCAAATAACTTAGATCTGCTGGTTAAGCACTTATTCATTCATTCTGTTTTACTGCCTTTGTTGGGTATCTACAAAATGTCAGGTTTGTACAAGATACCTGGGATATGGTTCTCAGATGAAGCAGGGATGGCAAAATTGAACAGTTGATAATATTACGACAGAGGTAAGCTCAGGCTGCTTATAAGAGAACAGAGAAGGCGTTTTCTATGTCAGCCTGGCATTAGAAGAACTTTTACAGAAGGGCTGATTCTTGAGTTGTGGCTCAATGGGTGAGTAGGACTTGGGGGAAGAACATTTTAGGCCAAGGCAGAGCATTTGCCAAGCACACAGAAAGGGAGGAATAAAGGAGCAACTGAGGAAGAGAATTGGCAGGAATCTTGGCCCTTTCTGTCCAAGACCCAATGTCGGATCTCTTAGTGTAATCATTCGGTGGTCATCTATCTGTTCTCTACTTAATCTCCAATGGTGGACAATTCTAGGCTCATGAGACAACTAACTACCTACCACTAACAATACGTTGGCATGGAATGGGGAATTATATGGAAACACGATTTCTCCAACCAATAAGCTGGCGATTCAAACAGATTCCTATGGGGCTGATGGGAGAAATGAGAAATCCTATAAATTGGACTAAGGAAGCCCATATCTGTTTAAGTCTTATTATAAGCACATGCCTCGTATAATCACACTAGTTTAGTGCTGTGTGTTCCTTATCCCTCTCACATTGCCGTCTGGAAAGCTAGGATTTATATTTATCCATGGCTGTGCTGTCTGTAATCAAGAAGCTTTACTTTTGACTCCCGCAGAAGTTTCCATTTAAATAAAAATAAAATTGAAATCAAATGCTGCATTTGAAGTTGCTCTACTCCCTTTGCCATTTACTAATCGGCCCTTCTCATTATTTAACCTCAAAAATCAGAGCCTCTGAAACTGATGAGTATAACTGCATACATACCATCCATTTGTTTATTGACTCTACTTACTCTCGAGCTCCCCTGTGAAACTGTCCCACATGACTGTTTAATAAAGTCCAGATAAAAAAGTATTTCTCAAGGTGTGGGTTCCAAACCATGTGCATGAGACTCACTGGAACATTTTCTAAAGATGAAAATTCTCCAGACCTCACACAGACTTTCTGCATCAGAAGTTCTGGAGTTAATGCCCAAGTGTCAGCATTTTCAACACTGTCTAGATGATTCCTATGAATATTCACCTATTATATGCATCTACTCTGAGCATTGACTATGCATCCGTGCTGGGGGTTCGAAGTGTAATAAGACACAGTTCCTGCTCCCAAGCCACAGTCTGGTGGGTGACAAATGAGCACACTCGTTTCACTCAAACCGGTTAGAGCAGGGATGGAGCATACACAGCATTAGTGGTAAAGAAATTCAGCGCTTTGGCCTGGTGGTGAGTAAAGGAATAGAGAATATTTTGTTATTAATTAAAAAATTAAAGTTTGCAAATGATGTTTAACAAAATGTGTATTAAGTCTGGTTCAAGCTTTTCCTATGTTATTTTTATTACAAAAACTTTCAAACATACACAAGAGCGGTGAGGATATAATATTAATACTAATAGTATAGTATACTATAAAATTATATAGTCTAATATAACAAACTCCAAATACCCATTATGTATTTCAGGACTTTACCTTTCTTGCTTTACTTCCACTCTTTCCCCTGCAAATCTGCCCTATTATTTATTTTTCAAATCCCAGATCTCAAGGAATTTCACTCACGTGTAGTTCACGGTACATCTTTTAGTAATAGGGACATCTTCTTAGCTAACTATCACGTTATCATTACACCTAAAGAAATTCACTGTAATGCTTTGGCATCATTCCAATTTGGCCAGTTATCTCAAGGATGTGCTATTATTGTCAGTTTGTTCAAATCAGGATCGCAATAAGATCCACACACTGCATTTAGCTGTGCTTCTTGTCTCTTGTAATCTAAAACAGCCCCTCCTCCCTGCCCGCTGTCTCTGACTCCTCCCATTTTATGCTGCTTTCTTAATGAAGAAACAAGGTTTAATAGAAAGTCCATTATTTATAATAGCCAAGATAAGGAAGCAACCTAGGTGTCCATTGATAGATGAATGGATAAAGGAGCTATGAGACACACACACACACACACACACACACACACACACACACACAGAGGGTGCCAAAAAAATGTGTACATACTTTAAGAGATGTTGTCTGTGTAGCAGTAGTTCGCCCTAATCAGAAGTGTCTCGGCGCTGATGGTAACCACTGTGAGCACCTCTTATAATTGCAGAAGTCAAACATGATGATATATTGAGTATTACAGTTTTAATACAGATTTTTCCTTTCTTAAAATGTGTATAAATTGTTTTGGCACCGTGTGTGTGTGTGTGTGTGTGTGTGTGTGTGTGTGTGTGTACATACAATGGAATGTTATGTACCCATAAAAAAGAATGAAATCTTGCCATTTGCAACAACGTGGATGGACTTAGAGGGTATTACGCTCAGTAAAATAAGTCAGACAGAAAAAGACGAATACCATATGGCTTCACTTATACGTGAAATCTAAATAACAAAACAAACAAAAGAGAAACAGACCCGTAGAAACTGAGACCAAAGGCTTGGTTGAAAGAGGGGAGGGTTGTGGTGAGATGGGAGAGAAAGGTGAAGAGGAATATAGTCAATAACATTGTGATAAGTTTTCATGGTAACAGATGATTACTAGATTTAACAGGGTCATCATATCGTAAGGTATAAAAATGTTGAATCACTATATTGTACACCTGAAACTAAAATAATATTGTATGCCAACTATATTTAAAGTAAAGTAAAAACAGGAAAGTCCCACACTGTAAATGTGTTTACTTGCTTCCTTGTGGTGTCATTTAACTGATTTCTCTACCCTTTCTCTTTATAGTAAACTACAAGTGAGTTCTAAACTCTTGATGAGATCCAAGTACAAGGTTTTTTTGTTTGTTTGTTTTTTCCTAGAATATTTCGTTGTTGTGCTATGTACTTCCTGTTGTATCACATTAGAAGGCACATAAAGTCTGGTTATACCATTTTTAATAATGCTAATTTGATCAAGGGTTTCAGATGGTGACAGCCTAATATCTCCTTTCTAAAATTTCCCTTTACACTTTTATCTAATGGTTTCATATATAGTTAATCTTTTCTTGAATAAATTATTTCATTAGGGGTTGAAAAGTGGCGATTTTCCTAATACTGTCATCCTTTCACATTTCTTGGCTGCAATTCTTCTGTAAGGACCTATTATGCTCACACACTATGAATATCTGATTACCCTGAAACATATTTCATTGAGGAAAGGCAAAAATAAATGCTGCTTTCCTTTTAGTTGCTAATTTTCAGTTAGGAGTTGGTGCCTCGTTACCTCTAACGGTGAACACTGAGAATGTGGGGGTTATTGATTTATTTTCCTGTTGAGTCTTATTATGAGCACATGAGTCTTTCCATGCAGGGTGTTTCAGTACATTGCAGCCATCATTATTTTGGCCAGGAGTCCTTTTATGACAACTTCAGTAGTCTTTGCTAACTTCCTTACCTCCTTGTGCAAGTAGTCCCCAGAACTTTTCTGCTCTGGATCTTAAACATTATCCATTTCTCAAAGGAATCCCTGTTTCTTTGGGAGGGGAATGATATTGAGAAGCTGTAATTTGGGTGATAGGGATGCTCATTGTCATGAGGTTGTGATTGCTTCTGGGTTTTTTTAGGGGACAGAGCTAGAGAATACCTATTTTTTTTTAAAAATCATAGACTCAAGCTAATTATTTCCAATCCAAATATAGTAATATAAAGTTTAATTTAACTTTATTGGATTTACATTTGTGTCTCTTTTCTCATATACACAATAATCTTGGTTCCTGATAAAATCAGCGTAGAAGTACTTATTTGCTATACCATAATATATTCCTTGGTGGTTGGAAAGATGCTTGATATGATTTCAACCTTCTTAAATTTATTAAGACTTGTTTTCTCTTTTCACTCGTACTTGCATTCCAATAAAATTTCTTGAGTGGGAGTCAAAGGGGTGGAGTTTCAGCTGGTGTAATGCTGGCTAACATTTTTTGGGTGCTTATTATGTGGTGGGAAAAATTTAAATGGCTTACTTTTAAATGATTAACTCATTAAATCCTTACGCCAACTCTATAAGATTGAATGCTGTTATTATTCCTGTGTTACAGTTGGGGAAACCAAGGAAAGTAGAGGCTTAATAACTTGCTCAAGATCACACAGATAGTAAATGGTAGAGCTAGACTTTGAATTGACACAGTTGGGCTGCAGAGCTCTTGCTCTTAACCATGAAGAAACCCTGCTTCTATGAAGCCATGTGCTCTAGGTCATAGTCAAAAAAAGAGCTTGGGAAATATAATATCCAAGGTTCTCCAGTGCCCCACTTGTTTCTCCTTTAGTGACTGAATTTCTCCTACACTGACTAACTCTAGCCTATTTTGTTCTCTATGCTACATTGTTGAAGGGAGTAGGTGTTTAATAAATACTTTCAGGTTTGCCTATAGTCATTCATTCAGCAAACCAACAACTCTGAAGCACAATTTGAGTCATATGTAGGGTAAGCAGGAAAGAAAGTCTATTTTGGTTGTGGTTTTATGGAACCCAGAGTATTCCTGTTCGACTTTTAGCTTTGTTTTCTGAAAACAAGCCAATATTTCAGCACAAAAATATTCTTGTGCCCTCCCAATCCCTTTCAACCTTATTAAATCTTAGAATTAAGGCTGGGTGGTATAGTGGGAAGTACATGGAAGACTGGAGCTCTCCACAGTCGGCTTTTACACAAAAGAAGCTGGTGGAACCCATTATGGGCACTAACCACAAGGGGTGCATTGGGGCTGGAGGATTCTGGGACCAGGTTGTAGAGGGAGACTATTTACTCAGCACAACTTCAGGTGGCATAGCTTAAGTGATAACAGGACTGTCCAGGGTGGCCAAGATCTTAGCCAAGAAAGAAGAGTGAAGCATTAAGCCATCTTGTTAAGGCAAAGACAGCAAGGACAGCAATGAGAAAATAACAGGCAAAGTCAGTATAGAAGATCAATAGCAGGGCAGAACCAGGTGTAAGTGATGGACAAAGAGAATAGTTCTGAACTAAGTGGGTGGATGAAAGAAGGAAGTGTGCGGAAGTCCCATTTATGTGATGCTTAATGTGGATTTTCGAGGTGGTTGTGGCAGTTTAAAGCCTTGCTACACAAAATGTGTTCCACAGCCCCCCATCTCTGTCTTGGCTCAGACCTACGGGATCAGAATATCCTTTTAAACAAGACTACCAGGTAACCTGAGGAACACAGAGTTTGAAGAGCATAGGTCTAAGAGACCTTGCCAATGGCAGCTATGTGACTTAGGGAAGTCCATTGCCCCCTCCGGGCCTCCACTTCCTCATTTCTAAAATGGACAGGTCACACTTAAGGTTTCAAAGTGTCTTTTAAAAATTGGAATCTCACTCACTTGACCAATGGGACAAGGAGACCAGAACAAGCAAGGCAGATCCATGTCTCTTTTTTCTCTTGTATGGAGTGCTGAGTTGCAGGGTTTGCTTGAAATCCTTCTGGAAAGTCATATTAGCTGAAGGAATGGACATGCCTTTGTAGGATGACCATCTCTTGGCAACTCATCCTGAAGAGTGGCCTCATAGTAATGTATACATCACATTAGTTGACATGTTTCTTTCCCTCCTTTTTGCTTTCCTTCCTCACACTGGTCTCACCTGTCTTGAACCTCCAACACGAAGTACCAACACTTTAATCCTTGCCTCAGACTGTTTTCTAGAGGGTGAAGACAAACTTAAATGTCAAAGAAGTCATGCTGTTTAACGGGAAAGTACTGTCATCCTATTGTACAGAATATAGACACATGAGGTTCATGAGCTGCCCAAGACCACATAATTAGGAAGTTATATGGCAATAACAAACCGAATCTCTGTGACTTACAGAAATAATAGCTTACGTCTTGATGAGGCTGTGTGTTCACTGACTGCTGGCTGAGCCTCTGCTCTGTTTCTCACTCATGGGCTAAGGATAACAAAGTCTCTACCGTGTAGCTACCAGCTACTTTCAACACAGTAGCTACCGGTCACCTGTGGCTATTGAGCAATTGAAAAGGGGCTGAGATGTTCTGTAAGTGTAAAATACACATCTCGAAGACTTACTACAAAAAAGAATATAAAGTACCTCATTAATATTTTTATACTGATTATGTGGTGAAATGGTAACATCTTGAATATATCAGGTTAAAATATTTAATATATTATTAAAATTAATTTTATTTGTTTCTCTCATCTACAAAATTTCATCTGTAATTTTACTGTTTTTTAAAAATGTGGCTACTAGAAAATTTAAAATTACATATGTAGTTTGCAAAAATGATAGCAGTTACTTCTCACATTTCATTGGCCAAAGACAGTCACAGGCCCCGCCAATCTTCAAAAAGGCAGGACAACGTTGTCCTAATATGTGCTTGAATGGAGAGGAGAGGATACCCGTGACCATCCTTAGTGACTACACAGAGCTACTAGTGGCTTTCTGGACAGGACATTGGTGACTTTGACAGGCTGTTCCTTCCCACGTACGTACATTTGGCCAACTCTTACTTTTTCTTCATTTGAGGAGTGGCTCAAATGTAACCTTTACTGGGAAGCCTTTGTGGACCCCCACCCAACACACATACCTCGGTTAGGGTTGGTCACACTATTCTCTTGGCTTATTTGACTTTGAGCACATCTCATCTAGTTCTTCAATGATGTGTTTTCTATCTGTTGCCATGACAGGCTCCCTGTCTCACTCATTGCTGTACCCCCAGTGCCTCTCACCTGGCCTGCTACGGGGTAAGCACTCAGTAAGTGCTGGATGACCAAATGAGTGATGGATTGTAGAGCACCGTTTATAAGCTACTTTTGCATTTCCCAATCACTTGTGAGCCTCATGGTGATGATGAAGGGGAGACTATATTGTGTTCATCACTTCCGTTTCACAGATAAGAAAACTGAGGTTCAGAGCAGCGCAGAGATTTGTCTAAGTCACACTGAAAATAAATTGCAAAACCAGCAACAGAACTCAGGCCTCCCGACTCCTAGCCTCAGGTTACCTCTTATTCCTTAGAGTTACCTCTTATTCCTTAGACTGTTTGTGAAATATAAGGTTGTTCCTAATTCCCAGAACAACCTTAATTGTTCCCAGATCTGCTTAATGTAACACAAGTGACAATTCTTTCGATGTCTTTAGCATTTTCACATCCAGTATTTCTGTCCACTCATCCATCTATCCCGCCATCTACTTATTTCACAAATATTTATTGAGTACCTTACTACACACCAGAAATTGTTTTCAGGAAAAAAGGCTTGTGAATCAGACTGGATCCAGTGTCTCTGCCACTAATTAGTTGTACGGTCTTGAGTGAGCTTAATCATTCTTTGCTTCAGTTTCTCATCAGCAAAATGGGAATTATGACTCTTTCTTCACAGGGCTGTGTTGAGAAGTTTCTACTTTTTACTTCTACTGTAATAAGTTTTAAGATTTAGTGCCTTAAAAATAGCACCATGTTCTGCAGGTCAGAAGTCTGGGCTCACCTGGTCCTCTGCTCCAGGCTTCACAAGGCTGAAATCAAGGTCATAGTACTCTGTGCTCCTTCCTCATGGCTCTGGATGATGAATCTACTTCCAAGTGCTTCCAGGTTGCTGTCAGAATTCAGTTCTTTGTATTTGTAGGATTGTAGGACTGAGTTGCCATTTCCTTTCTGTTGACCATGAGTCCCACTCTCAGTTTCTAATGGGTCATTTGCATTTCTTTTTCTTTTCTTTTTTTTTTTTTTTTAATTTTTATTTATTTTTTATTGGGGAATATTGGAGAACAGTGTGGTTTTCCAGGACCTATCAGCTCCATGTCAAGTCATTGTTTTCACTCTGGCAGCTCAGCTCTATGTCAACTTGTTATTTTTAATCCAGTTGTGGAGGGCGCAGCTCACTGGCCCATGTGGGAATCGAACCGGCGACCTTGGTTTATGAGCACCGCGCTCTAACCACGGAGCCAACCAGCCACCCACCATTTGCATTTCTTGGGTTATGTTCCCCAAACCTTCCTCCACTTTCAAAAGCAGCAACATGTCAGTTCCTTCTTACACTTCAAACCTTCACCATCTGCCTCATTTCTCCTGCCTCTAGCTGGAGAAAATTTCCTGTTTTTAAGGTTACACGTGATTAGATTGAGCCTACCCAGACAACCTAGAATAATCTCCCCCTCTCAAAATCTTTAACTTAATCAATCTGCAAAGCCCCTCTTGCCAGGTAAGGTAACAGTCACAGGTTCTAGGGGTCAGGGTACGGACAACTTTGGGGGCCAGTATTCTGCCTACCACAAAGATTAAATGGAATACTGCAAACAATACACTTGATAGCATTCCTGGTCATATTCTAACCACTCAGTAAGTGCTAGGTACCATAATTAATGCTGTTGTGTTACTAATTTTCTCATTAGTTCTATGAGTAAGCCAAGGAAAGGAGTGCTGTCCTACAGTCTTCACTGTTTAGATAAGGAAATGGATACACAGATACGTGAAATAACTAGTGAGCTCCAATGGTCGGGAATATCCCTGAGTTCCCATCTTTGCATCCTCAGTGCCTAGCATGGCATCTGGTAAATAATAAGACTCATTACTTTTTGAGCACCTACTGTGTTTCAGATGCTTTGCAAAACTGTTCCTAATTCCCAGAACAACCCTGCAAGGCAGATGTTGCCGTGTTTCCCTGAAAATAAGACCTAGCTGGATCATCAGCTCTAATGCATTTTTGGAGCAAAAATTAATATAAGACCCAGTATTATATTATATTGTATTTTATTATATTATATTGGACCAGATATGATATTATATTATATTATATTATATTATAATCATATAAGACCCGGTCTTATAGTAAAATAAGCCCGGGTCTTACATTAATTTTTGCTCCAAAAGATGCATTAGAGCTGATAGTCCAGCTAGGTCTTATTTTGGGGGAAACACAGTATTAGCCCATTTGATAGTGGGGAAATGGAAGATCAGATGAGTTCAGTGAGATCTCAAGGCCCCGAAGCTTGCAAGTAGTGAAGTTGAGACTTGAAGCTGAATCTGTCTGCCCCTGCATGCTGGTCCGTTGGTTTGCTTCACTTCAACAGACCTGGCTAGTCCTGACATTCCTCAGTAGGCCCTGTTATTTTTATTTTTCAGTGAGAACCTGAGGTTCAGAGAGGTTAAATGACTCCCTGAAGGTCACAGAAATACTGAATGGCAGAGATGGGATTCAAACCCAGGGCTAGCCTGACTCTGAGGTCCTTGATCCTGCCCCCATTGTGCTGCCGAAGCTGGAGCTCAGTAAATATGTGTTGATGGAGTGAAGGAGCCTATTCTAGGCCCACCTCCGTCTTATAGCCCATGAAGGAAAGTCAGTGGGTGCTGTCGCTTTAGTGGACCTCATGAATCAAGAGGGCAGCTAGTATCTTGATAGCTGTAAATGATGGACATTTGTCTCTGAGAAGAATAATTCCATGAACGGACCACGCTGCCAGTGGTCTGGGTCTCTGTTTCCTGTTTTAGGATTTGACTCTAGGCCATTATGAAGTTGCCTGTCATCAGTGCTGGTAGAACACTTACTAGATTATTCTTCACTGTTTGGGTTTCTTTTTTAAAGGCCAATGAAGGGCCCAAGGAAAAGGAGTCTGGGAGGTGGTCAAGCCCTGTTTACCCATGGCTTTCTGCCTTAATTCTGTCCGTGAAAATTCAGTCAGTCTAAGGACTCTGGTGCTTCCATTCAGGAAAATGGTTTCAGGAGATTTTAGTCATCAAGGAGGCAAGAACAACTTTCTATCGGTAGCTATTGACTGACCTACAAATATATTGTTTTGTTTTGTTTGTTTTTTGTTTTTTTCTGACCACAGAAAGGCATATGGTCATAAACATTCCTTTCAATGATAATTGACACGTATTGTTGCAAAAGTTGTTAACCTCTGAAATCTCAGTTGATCCTAAAGAACCCCAGGAAGGTGAGTGGGACCGTGACTGCATATGTGTTAAGGTCACAGGTATTGAGTCATCAGACTCAGGTTTGAATTCTGGCTTTGTCACTCACATGTGTCCTTAGATAACTCAGTTTACCCCTTTGATCCTCTGTTACCTTATCCCTAAATGTAGGTAATAACGTCTAACTAGTGGGGCTATTTGGGAATTACATGACAACATGTAAGAGCAGTGATCAACACTCTGTCTGACCCACAGATTCACAATCAGTGGCGCCCTTATTTTATAGGAGGGCAGGATCATATAGCAAAACAATAGCGGCACAGATTGTCTCTCTTCTTCCTGAGTCTCTAACCCAGACCCTTACCGACCGAAAACTTGAATCCTCTTCGCTGAGCCTGTCCCATTCATCATCCTCACCACCTCTTTCCAACTGTTAACCCACTGAAGACCTTTTCTGAACTGTAACCAGGAAGCAGGTTGCATGAGGCAGACCCATCTCCTGGCATCAGTCTCCACTGACGTGGCCCAGTTTAGAGCGGCATTCTTGACCTAGGTAATTACAGCCCTTTCTTAATGGCTTTCCCTGTTTTGTCTTAGGCACACACCACTGCTACAGCAACATGCCTAAAAATAATATTACCTTTAAAAGCCCAACAGTGCCCAAGACTGAGTGCACTCCAGGCCCACAGTGGGAAGTAAGGTCTCCATCTCTCCCTCTTAACCTTCCAGCACTAGCTGAGGAATGTAGTCTTCCCACAGGATCTTTGGCATATAAACAGTCCTTTCACTTCTCGGGATGCTCTGGGTTCTCTTCTGGAATCAAGCTGAGCCCTCAGCAGGTCAACTGACTGCATTGTCAGGGTGCTTTGCAGAATCAAGCCGGGTTATATCCTCACTGCCTTTGTTGCAGGCACTGTTATGGGATGACTTATGTCCCCGCAAATTCACATGTTGAAGTCCTAACCCCCAGTATCTCAGAATGTGCTTATATCAGAAGACAGGGCTTTTAAAGAGGTAATTAAGGTAAAATGGGGTCCTTAGGGTGGGTCCTAAGCAGATATGACTGGTGTTCTTATAGAAATAGATTAGGACACAGACACACACAGAGGGAAGGCCATGGGAAGACACAGGGAGAAGATGGCCACTTACAAACCAAGGTGAGAAGCCTCAGAAAGACAACCCTTCCAGCACCTTGATCTCAGACTTCCAGCTTCCAGAACTATGAGAAAATAAATTTCTGTTGTTTAAGTCACCCTATCTGTGGTACTTTCTTGTGCAACCTGAGCAAAATAACCTAGACACCAATGCAATTATTGTTCACTATGTCACGTGGTACCGCCTGTGTGTAGCCTGTGGAAGATATTCCTTTAGGAATTCTGTCCTGGGAAAGTAATTATGGATTGGTTCTCCTTTTTGCTTTGCCTGCCAGGAAACTGGACATCAAGTTTGAAATGATACCAGCAGCCATGTGGGGCTTTATGGTCTGGATTTTTGTGTTCTTTCCCCCGTATTAACCAATGATTCTTAGGTATATTTCCTCTAATTTTCATTCTTTATGCACATTTCCCTAGTCATTAGAAATAATTGAAATTAAAAATAAAGTAGCAAGAATTGTAGAAGATGATGCTTCAGGTAATTATCATATTTAATAACAAATAACACTTATTAAATAATCGCTGTGAGCGAAGCATTGTTCTAAGTCCTTTGCATGTATTATCTCATTTAATTCTCACACAAACCTCATGTGGTAGGTGCTATTGTTGTTCCCTTTTCATAGATAAGGAAACAGGCACAAGAAAATAAATTATTTACCTGATTAAAGTAGAGAGTAAATGGCTAGCTTTGAAGGTGGGACAGTCTGACGCAAGGCCTGAACCATGAGGCTGAGGGGAATAGGCTTTGGGCAGCTTGCTTTTGTTTATCAGGGAAGTGAGCTGTGGTGTAGGTAAGAGGTTGCTAAGGCCTGGGTTACTTATAGGAGCAACTAGAGAAACTAACGGATCTGAGTGAGGCAGATGGCTCTTGAGGGCTCTAGAAGACTCCACGTTGTTTCACTGTCTCTGGAATGAGGACATTCATGAGTAGAGCCAGAGAAGTGATTTTAGCTCTGAGAGCTTCGTCAAACATAGCCCACTCTCCCCCACAACTTTCAGCTTTATTCAGGCTAATTGTCTGCACTTCACACCACTGCCCACTCGCACACCCTCTCTTCCCTGGGTGTGAAAACCCTATTCCCCTTTCACCCCTAGACTTTGCCTGGTTGACTCCAGTCCATTTTTAGGAAACAGCTCAGAAGCGCTTTGGTGGGTTAGATCCCTGCCTCCAGGAGTGCTTTCTGAGGTTAGGTCCCCTCTGTCACATTCCCCAACCTTGCAACTTGCTGTGTTTTTCTTTCCTGCTGTGCTGAGCACACTCCTAAAGTGGCATGCTGATCACTTTATCCTCTCTCTTAGAATCTGAGGGTCTTGAGAACAGGGACTGTGTTTTATTCGTCATTTATGCACCACATTCAGGCTTGGCCCCAAGCAGGGGCTTAGTAAGGATGTGTCGTGTGAATGATTTTATGAATGTGAGATCAGAGCTCTTACATGTTATTTGTACCTGCAGAGACTTCCTCCATGGACATTTATCAAGCAGAGAAATTCATCTCTTTGTACATCTGCACTGGTATTCCGATTACTGTACAGTGTTACTTTATTGTGTGTGGTCTCATGTTGGTCCCATTGTGGGATGAAATAGAGTATAAACAAACGAGCACGCAAATAAACACATGTAACTCAAATTTGCGTAATGCGTTATGGGTGAAGAAATTATTTCTTATAGATGATCTCAGTGGTTATATAGCAGCCTCATTTTGTAGGTGAGGAAAGAGAGAGTGACTTTGCTCAGGGTTGTTCAGCCTGTAAGGTGGTTTAGGGTGGGCTCCAGTCCAGAACGGGGGCTTTGGATCGGGTCCTGGGCATAAAGCCGTCTCTGGTCACCTGTGAACCTCATTGAAATTCAATTCCCTCATTTCTAAAATAACAATAATAATAGAAGCGAGGGTAGTTGTACAGTTCAAGAGAGTTATGTTAGGTACAACGTCTCCATAAATGCTCAGTGAATAAATTAATATACAACTTGACTCTAGAAAGTTTTGCAACAAACGCCAGGCTATGAGAAAGTGTTGGAATTCCTTGTGTGTTCCGGATCACCCTCACTCTTTCCCCTAACTTCCCGCTCATTTACTTCCCTCTAGATCTTGCAGTTGCTAAGATCCTTATTTCTTGCCACGTGGACTTTATTTCATGATTTTTGGCTTTGTTTTGGACTTCCACTCTTCCCAAGCTCTCTCTCCAAGACTTGTTCTATTACCGACTTGGAAAACTTATGTCTCCTCTTGCACAACTTCTCTGATTCCACAGCTCTGACACCCCACCTGGCAGAGACCTCTGCTATGGAGACAGAGATGGCTTGGGGCTTCAGCCAGGAACACAGAGACCTCACTGCCTTGGCCTGGAGAATACCTCCTCCATTTCTAGGCAATGCACAAGAGAGAACCCTGCATCATTCCAAAGCCAACATTTTTCAGGCATTGGACAATTTGATGGTGGAGTTCACTCCCCCCTCCCATCTGGCCTGGCTCATTGTGATCTGTCAAGTGGCCTTGGGGCCAGAAGAACTGCCAGATTGGGTAATTTTCTCAGAAAAGAGATGTAGAGATGAGGGTTTCAGATGTGCTTTCAGCATGAATCATACGTCGCAGGCATCAGGGCCAATGCGAGGCCCATGTCCACTAATGGTGGTGGGGAAAAGCAAGGCTGGGGTTGGGGGTGACATCCTTGGGGCTGTCACATTTCCAAGGAGAGTCTGACACCTGTGAATTTTTAGTGCTTGTTTTAGGTATTTCCACCAAACCGTTAGGTTGAATTCATAGTAATATATATTCAACCAAGAATTGTTGAGCCTTGAAACAGACAGATATGGTCCTGGCAGTTGAGTTGGGAATATAGACATGTAAAGCGACAATTACAATATAGTGTGAAAAGGACTGTAGTGAGGAAAGTTCGGGGTGCTATCAGATGCTGCATAAATGGCCCTCAATCCAAACTTGGTGGGGGTGGTGAAGATGGGGGGACAGGTATCAGAGAAACGGTGGCAGAGACATTTATCATGTAGCTGAGATCTAAGGAATTAGTAGAAATTAGCTAGTGTAAGAAGGGAGATGCAGAGTAACACAAGAGCAGGAAGTAATGTGTGCCAAACCCTGGAGGTGAGAGAGCACGGCTTATTTGAGGGACAAACATAATTTCTCAGTGGAACTGGGATATAGGTAAAAATGGTTTGAGGGCAAGTGAGCGATAAGGGATCCGACTCCCTACTTTCCTCTCTTACTCGCACCCTTTGCCTGGAAAGCTTTACATCCTGGTGTCTGTTTATTCACTCTCTTATTTTCTTTGAGTCTTTGCTTCACAATCACCTTCTAATAGAGGCCTTGTAGAAACACTCCTTAAGATATCACCTACCTTTCAACATACGATAAATTCTCTATCCTCCTTTGTGCTTTATGTTTCTCCATATATTTTTTTTCTTACCACTTCCTGTACTTCATATTATACCAACTTATTTGTCTCTTACTCACTTAAACATAAACCCCATGAAGGCAGAGATTTTTTTCTGTGTCTCTAGTGCCCAGAGAAGTGTCTTAAATATGATAGGTGTTTGATAAATATTTGATGAATAACTTAACTATCAGAGTTGAAGGGAAGACTGAAGTCTGGATTTCAATAGGACAATATCTTAATGCTCTCCCAGTGGCCCACCACAGGGAGTGAGGGACAGTGGAAATGGATCTCCTTTGTGGATGGATCAGAACCCTTAGTTCGGCCAACCTTTATTGAGCACTTGCCTTATGCTGGGGACAGTTTCAGAGCTGCTTCTGAACTAGAGGAGCTCACGAGCTACTGGAAGGTGATGTAGGTACAAACTGTGATGTTAAGCAGAATGACTTACGTGCACAAAAGGAAACCTAAGCATGTGGAGTGAAGGCAGAGGGAGGGGTGATTCCTTCAGAGGAGGGAGGGTGCCTTTCCATAGACGCTGCCACAGAGAAGATGGCCTTTGAGCTATGCTGAATCAGATGAGAACTTCAGCAGAGGGAAAATGGAGGAAAGGGTATACAGCATGGAAGCAGAAAAGAGCAGGATGTGTCTGGTTGGTGGAGAAGAGGCCATTGTGACTGCATCAAAAAGTAAATGGACAGACTTAATGGGACAAAAAACCAGACAGATGGTTGAAAGCCAGATCATTTTGGGGAGAGGGCAGTACCATGCTGGAGAATTTGGCTATTTTTCAATAGGGAGCCCAATGCATTTTGGAGACACTAAGTGATGTGATATAACTGATTGGGTAGCATAACTTTTAGCTTGAAAAATGGGAAAGACTAGAAATTTTGAGACCAGTTAGGAGACTACTTCCCAGATAGGAGACCAAAAAATGAAGAAACAACTGCTTGTCCACTTTCTTCATCCTTCACCTACCTAACAGCCAAGTGGAGAGTGATTGGATGCTTAACAAATACCCCAGAATCTAAGTCTAATGTGGCTTCATTCCAGGGTGTCTTGTATTTAATTGAATTATTGTCTGGGTAATAACAGTGGTTACTCTTATTCTTGGTACAGTCTGGGAATAAAGGAGGGAAATTCTGTGTGTGTGTGTGTGTGTGTAACAGAATTGTAGAGGTTGATTATAAGATTAGTTCTTGTTCATGCTCTTTTTTTTTTTTTTTAAGATTTTTAATGGGGAAGGGGAACAGGACTTTATTGGGAAACAGTGTGTACTTCCAGGACTTTTTTCCAAGTGAAGTTGTTGAACTTTCAGTCTTAGTTGTGGAGGGCGCAGCTCAGCTCCAGGTCCCGTTGCTGTTGCTAGTTGCAGGGGGTGCAGCCCACCATCCCTTGCGGGAGTCGAGGAGTTGAACCGTCAACCTTGTGGTTGAGAGCCCACTGGCCCATGTGGGAATCGAACCAGCAGCCTTCGGAGTTAGGAGCATGGAGCTCTAACTGCCTCAGCCACGGGGCCGGCCCCTTGTTCATGTTCTTTTATTGCTGAATTGTTCTTCCTGGAAATCAGAGAATAAGAGGGTATCAGAGCTGAAAAAGGCTTAGCGATCAGGTCCCACAATGCTTTGTTATAAACTGAGACCTAAAGAGACCTCAATATCTTGTCTGTGGTTGCACAACTTGGTTATGTAAAAATAGTGGACAGGGATATTGGAGGTAAGAGAAAGTTTTCAAACTGAAAACAGTTCCTCAATTTTCAAACGGCAGAGAAAAAACTCTAAAGGGGAGACAGAAGGTTGGTGGTGATAAATGTTATAAAAAAAAAAAAAAGGAAAACCAAGTTCTACATTTGGGTCTTAAAAAAAAAACCAAAAAAACTGCTCTCCCCCCCCCCCCCGCCAGATATGGCCTTTCTGCCTCTGAGGAATAACAGAAAACCCATATAAATCTAGTTTTCTTCAGAGAGCTATAAAGACTTTACATAGTAATTTTCATTAAAGTCTTTGCTTTTTCTCCAGGACCCAAGTGACCAACCACCTGGTAATTACTTCACCAGCAGAGCGACTCCTACAGTTAGCAGTCTACTTTGTTCTTTTATAGATGGTGCTTGTGTTCAATCCAAGGAATCTTTCCCTGACCTAAGGTCACAAACATTGTCTCATATGTTTGCTCCTGAACATTTTATAGGTTTTTAGGTCTATGGTCCATTTAGAGTTAATTCTTGTTTATGGCACAAAGTATGTGTTCAAGATTTTTTGTTTGTTGGTTTGTTTTTGCACGAGCATATCCAATTTCAGCACCATTTGTTGGAAAGATAGTAGCTTTCTTGACTGAATAAATTTTGCACCTTTGTTGAAAATTATGTGTGTGTGTGTGTGTGTGTGTGTGTGTGTGTGTGTATGTCTATACCCTTATATCTTTGAACTCTATACCATTGATCTGTTTGTCTATCTTGGTGACAATGTTTTGATTAATGCAAATTTATAATCTTGAAATCAGATAGTGGAAGTCATCCAACTTTGTTCTTTTTAAAAGTTGTTTTGGTTAATCTAGATCTTTTGCATTTTCATATGAATTTTAGAATCAGCTTCACTTTAAAAATTCTTTCTGCTGGGATTGTGATAGGGATAGCTTTGAATCTATCCATCAATGTAGAGAGAATTGACATCTTAATATTGAGTAGTCTAACATATGATTATGATAATCTCTCCATTTCTTTAGGTCTTCTTTAATATCTGTCATCAATGTTTTACCGTTTCCAGTGTATAGCTACTTCACAGCTTTTTCAGATTCATTCCTAAATACTTCATGTTTTTGATGCTTTAGAAGTGATATATATTTTTTAAATTTTAATTTCTGTATTTCTAGTATCTAGAAATACAATTGATCTTTGTTTATTAATCTTTTACCCTGCAGCTTTGCTAAAGTTACTAAGTTCTAATAGATTTTTTTGTAGGTTCTACTGGATTTTTTACACAGATGATGGTGTCATCTGTGAATAATGTCAATGTCACTTCTTTCCAATCTTGATTTTTTTTTTTTTTTTTTTTGGAAAGTCTCTAAAGGCAACAAACTGGGGCAATTGTGGGGCTCAATTTGTTTGTTTCCCACGTTTCAGTGACCACTATCCTTTTTTGCCTGATGCTCAGTTCCTTGAAAAGCATTGTTTCATATCTATACGTGTGTGTGTATGTGTGTATACATACATATATACATATATGTATACATATATATGTGTGTGTGTATATATACCGTGTTTCCCTGAAAATAAGACCTAGCCGGACCATCAGCTCTAATGTGTCTTTTGGAGCAAAAATTAATATAAGACCCGGTCTTATTTTAATATAATATAAGACTGGGTCTTATATAATATAATACTGGGTCTTGTATTAATTTTATATATAGTTTTTGTTTGTTTTTTTGGTTGTATACAGCATGAGGGTAAATCCAGTCTCTTACTCCATCTTGACCTGAAGCAGTAGTTTTCCTCACTTGGATATAAGATAAAGACAAAGAAGAGATTTTAAAAAATAATCATCAGATACTTTGTCAAGGTCATAACCACAGCCTAGAGAGCTTTTTGAGCCTATTATACTGAATTTCTCATGGGAGCAGACCAAATATGAAGAGATACTATTACTAAGGGGTAACAGGGGCTACCACATCTAAGTTATTTTCAAGGTCAGCAGTGATAGTTACAAAAAGAGTTCCTTGAATGGGTGTAGCACTTCATGGTTTATAAAACGCTTTTGCACTGATGAACTCATTTGTTCCTCCCAGGATCATTGCAAAATAATGGGGGGAGATGATTCCTCTTTTATTGGTAAGCAAATGGAAGCTCAGAAAAGTGAAATGAATTTTCCAAGCACGTACAGTTAAGGAGAGGGGACCCGGGAGATGCTACTTGAACTCAGGGTTGTCTGACTCCTTGTCCAACTCTTAAAAAATAAATAAATAAATAAAATGTATGGAGGATTTCAAATATATATTAAATTATCACCATCATGTAATGAATCCTCATGTACTCATTACCTGGCTTCAACAGTTGTATCAACTCATGGCCATTCTTGCTTCATCTGTACCCTCATCCGAGTACTCCCACTCTGAATTAATAAATCTCAGCTATAATATCATTTACCAGGTAGATACCTCAACATGTACTTTAAAAGCTAAGGAATCTTTTAAAAATACGTATCCATAATACCAGTCGACATGTAAAATTAGCTTTCATGCCTTAATTTTATCAATTATGCTGTCAGTTTATAAATTTCCAGCTAATCTTATAATGTCATAATTTAAAAAATAGTGTATTTGAAAACAGATAAGTTGCACACATTGTTATTGGTCTCTTAATGCTCTCTAACCTCTTTTTTCCCCCTTGTGATTTATTTATTGAAATAACCAGATTATTTTTCTGTACTGTTTCTCAGTCTGGATTTCGCTGATTGCATTTCTGTGGTATGATTTAACATGTTCCTCTTTCTTCTGTGTTTCCCAAAAATTGGTAGTTGTCGCTAGAAGCTTGGTTGGATTCAGGTTCAGTTGTTTATTTTGGCAAGACAACCTCATAGGGGACGTTGTGCCCCTCCTCAATAGGCACATAGTATCTAGTTGTCTTGGTTTTTGTGATATTAGCAGCCATTGATTATTAGATCCCGTTTCTACTAATTCATTATGGGTTGTGCAATGATAAATAGTCTATCACCTGTCTGGGGTGCTTTCCCTTATATTCTCATACACTTAACCCACGGAGAATAAAAAATCTGGAAACCCAACCCAGGTCATCTTAAGACCAGTTGAATAATACAAATGTTAGAACAAAAATTGAATGCTCTTCCATCTGTATGACATAATACTTCACTCTTTACAAAGTATCATTAATGATATTAGCTTATCTGCTTGTATGTAACCCTGGAGGCAGGACAGATTATGTGTCACATTGGAACCAAAAAGGCCCTGCAATGAATCATGCCTCCCTGTGACCATGTCTCTTTTTGTAATTTGACTTTGCCTTCCTCCCATCAAAAGGTGGAGTCTGTTTCTCCAACCCTTGATTCTGGGCTGACCATGTAACTTGCTTTGCTTTGACCAGTAGAATATGGAGGCAGTTACACTATGTGGCCTTAAGAGACCATGTAGTTTCCATTTCCACTCTTTTGGAACACCGTGTTACCTGGAAAGGCACAGTCTAGCTCCTTATGTATGAAAGACCCTGTGCAAAAAAAGAGGCTCGGAGCCCTAGCTGGTCAGTTAGGTCCAGGTTCCAACTGACCCACCAGCTGAATGCTGCTGCACGAGTGGACCCAGGCAAGGTGAACAGAACTACCTAACCAACCCAGAGAACTGTGAGAGACAAACTCTTGATATTTTAAGTTACTAAAGTTTGGAGTGATTTATTGTATGGCAAAGGCTAATGAAATGGGTGGGGGGGTTATCCACATTTCCCCAAGAAAACTAAAGCCCAGATAGGGAAGATATCTAAACTAGAGGCTGCGTAGAACTAGATTAGAATTTAGGATTTCTGACTCCTAGTCCAGTGTTCTTGCCTAGTCCAGTTTTCATCTCTATGGTTGTTTCTCTTTTGCAAATTTACTGGCCATCTTAATCTAAACTGCTTATTATCCTAAAGTAACCTTTGAGGTTGAGCTTCCTAACACCTCAAGGAACCCTGTGAACTGAGCTACATTTAATAACTCAGCTATTAGCTAGTGCTCTAGAAACTCCCTTAAGGGAAATAGAAACTGAAAATCTTTAGTGAAATTTTAGCCTCAGCTATATTTTTAATCCCTATTGTTACTCAGTCTTTGGGAAAATAAATTTGAAAATTCCCAAATTGGGGTGACTATGGAGAAAAGTCTTGTAATATGCATAGGGCTAAGGGCTTTAAAAAATACCCAAACATAATAACTGCTTTTTTGTGTAAGTCAAGTAGGTGTTGACTGATTCTAACAATTTGTAAGTCCAAACAACTTCCAGATGGTTCTAATAATGGTAAAAGTATCTCATATTTGATTAGTGCCTTTCAGTTTAGAACGCAGGTTCACATCTGTGCCCTTCTTCCAACCCCATGATGGAGCTGTGGAGAAGTAGGTGAAGGGTTATTAGTTCCATTTTCTATCTGAGGAAACTGAGTCTTAGGAAGGTGAAGTGACTTGTACAAAGTCAACATCTACACAGTAGCAGAGCTAAGATTTAACCAAATCTGATTTCATGGTTGATGGTTTTCCCACCACACAGCCTTTACTATTGTCCACAGAGTTTCCTTAAGAACATCCTCCAACTATTTCCATTTTAGTAACAACAATGAAAGAGCAACTATAATGTGGCAAGAATAGGAGATAGGGACATAAAAAGAAGTTCACAGTCTGGCACAGCGGTAGATATGGAAACAAATACTTACAATAATAGTAACAACAACAGCAACATTAATTGAGTGCTATGTGTCTAATCCTATTCTAAAAGAATTACATATATTACTTAATTCTCAAAACAATCCTATCAGGTCCATGCTGCTATTAACCTCATTTTATAGATGAGGCAACTGAAGCATAAAGATGTTTCAAGGACCTCATTAAAGAAACACCGTTTGCAAGTGGTGGAACTGGGAGAGTGAGTTTCAGAGTGGCAGCCTGGAGAGGTGAAGAGGGGGACAAAGGAGAGAGACCCCTAGTGTTCCAGGGAAACTCCAGGAAGACAAAAATTCACTGAAGACTATTTACATGGACCGGGACCAGAAGGCTCTGGGGTTTGTCAGGAGTCACAGGCAATGTGACGAGTAGGTGGTGTTAGCGAACTGCATGGTCATGGAACCATGAAAAGTTCAATAGGGTGAAGCATAATATGGAAAATACTACCACACAGAGATGTACATCCATATACATCTACACGCACAATTGCAACTCAGATGCTCCTGTAACAATAGGTGCTCTGGGTGTGTATCAAACCCTTCCACCTCAGCACAGCAGAACTTCAAGCCAGGGAGAGTGAGGCTAATCTGCTGGTATTGTTCGTTAGCCAGAGTCTGTGGAGCATTGCCAACTCTCACTTGCGATGTTTACTCCCCAGTTTCATGCTAGCCCACACCTGATGGGCCACGTCTCAGTATCAGTGCTAATTATCATGATTATTAAGAATTTTAATTAGTATAATTATCATCAACATACATTTTGATGAGTAGTCATTAACTGTAATTTCTAAGATTCATTATTATAGCTGAGACTTAATTATTTAATTAATATAACAATTAATAATAACTTATATTTACATGGGGCTTGATAGTTTGCAAAGTGGTTTCAAATATCAAATCCCATTTGATCCTCCCTGAAACTGTAGGTGGCAGGGAGCGTATGGATTATTATCCCCATTTTATAGACAAGAAGGCTGAGGTGACAGAGGTGCAGGAACTCATCCAGGTTCCTGCCTCCCACTCTGGTTCTGTTTCTTCCTCCATCTCTCCAACAGTAATTACTCAGAGTTTCACCCCAAGGTGTTATTAGAGCCATATCGTAGGGTTTGGGTAGTAATTAGCCAGCTGTCAAAGAAAGGGCAGCTATATTAGAGGCGGAGGGAAGAGCAAATTGCAAAGATGGTGGAAGGGTATGAAGAGGATGGCCCATTCAGAGAACTGCCAGTGTTTCAGAATGGCAGTATGGCAGACTGGTAACCGCTTAGGAGTCAGGTGGACCTGGGTTTGGGTCTCGGTGCTGTCACCTGAGAGATCAGTTGTGTACTTCTGGGCAGTTTCCTTAATTTTCTGAATCTCGGTATAATAGAGGTGTGAAAGATCTCATAGGAGGTTTCTAAGAATTTGTGAAAAAAGTGTTACACAGAATCAGACACACAGTAGGCCCTCAATAAAAGATAACTATGTTAGTAAGTATCATTGCCGTGATGGTAGAGTAGGATGGATGCTGATGGTGTGGTAGGTGAGAGTGATGATGTGATGAATCTAGAAGGATATGCGGAAGCCCAATTATGGAGAATACCACTAAATAATTTGGACTTTATTATCTAGTAACTAGGGAGTTACAGAAGTGTGATTAGCAGGGCTGACATGGTCAGATCTGCATTTTAAAAAGACCATCCTGGCACCAGTGTGGAGGCGAACGACTGGGTAGGAGGAGGTGTGAAGACCTGGGTCAAGGCTGTGACACAGAGTGGAAGAGGACACAAACTGGAGACCTTCTGGGGAAGTCCATCACATCATTTTCTGATTGCACACGTGGGTTTAGGAGCAGGAGAATTATGCCGCAGGTCCTAGTTTGGACGAATTTGTAGCTGATGGGCCGTAAACAGAATGTTGGCTGGCAAAGGCTCCATTGGAGTCATGCAGTTACTGCCTAAGGATTGGAGATTATTCCACAGAGCCTTAATTCCTTAAAGGACTGCCGTCTGAGACACTGCAGCAGGGCAGAACTTGTTGACTAAATGAAAGAAAAATTTCATTTTCTTTTTTAATCAGTACTTCACAGCATGAGAACGTTCAACAGAAACCAATTATAATTCAATATCACTGAACTGGGTGAAATGAAAAAATAAGCAGAAACCAGGTGGTGTCAGCACAGAATGAATCCAGGGGAACAATGTTTATGTCTGTTCTAAAAAAACTATGAGGAGCCCAACATTTGGATCCAGGATAAATTAACTCTATTCCTGTTTCCTCAGTTAAATTCTGTCAATCTGGATTTCTAAAAAAAAATATAGCCTAAAATATTTGTTGACTCTACCAAAATACTTTTATTTCAAAGGACAGATCTGACTTCATACAACGTTTCAAAATCATGGCATCCCGTCATTATGAGAAATAAAATGATAATAATAACTCACCTTTGTTAGCACGGAGCTCTTTTCTAAGCACTTTCACTTTTAGTCTCAGTCTTATGATCGTAAAAGTAGGCAAGCAGAAATTATTATTCTCGTTTTGCACACAATAAAATTGAGTCATGGAGAGATTAGGGGTCTTGTCCAAGGCCACACAGCTTGACAGTGGTAGAAGTGGGTTCCAGGACTCTTGGATTCTAATCGACTAACTTTAGTTCCCAAGGAGGCCGAAGGATAAGGCATCAGTCATAAACAGTACAGGGTAGTTAAGTGTCAAAGTTAAGTGCATGGCTTTGGAGTCAGATAGTCCAGGATTCAAATCCTACCCCTACACTGTGGGATCTTGGGCAAGTCAATAGAGCTCTCTGAGCCTCAGTTTCCTTATACATAAATTGGAAGTTACTACATCTCATTATTGCTGGGAGAATCAACTGACGATAGAACAACGTGCTTTCTCAGTTCAGAGCCTGCCATTCATTAAACGTCACACAAATGACAAACATTGTTATTAATTTAGTAGATATTCTTTGGCGTGGCTTCTTAACTCACAAAGAGTTTTAGAGAATGATCCCCAACATACAAGGATAATGCCCTAGTAGCCATGTTTATGTGCCTAGATGTAGCTGACAGATTCATAGGGGGACACTTGACCCACACTGGGCCAATTAGAGATCTTTCCTTGAATGCAAAAACTGAGACAGAGTTGTCTCTGTAGTGGTAGAGGCCCCACAACTGTGGGTAACCAAGTTTCTGCTACATGGAAAAAGGAAAATGATTGGTAGTAAGGGAGAACAAAGGGCCCACAGGTAGAGAGTTAGATAAGAGGGACAGAGGGCCCTAGGGGGTGCAGGTGTTCCCCACACCCAGGTGGATTCCTGCCCCTCTTATGCCCGAGTGGCAAATACTTCCTTAGTTATTTTCTCAAATCTGACATATCTACCATCTATCATTTACCTAAGTGTGTTGAATATAGATTCTTATCATTTATAGATAAGAGGCCTGACTTAATGCCATTAATGTTTGCCAATCTTAATCACTCTCTTGGGTAATATCCTGGTTGGAATAGAAAGCTCTTGGAAATGGAGGCACAAGACAGTTCCAGAGGTCAGCCAGGGAGATGGAGTATGAATGCTGGAGCACTGTCTATGCCACGTGTGGCCTCTGCCAGATTGTCTCACCTTCTGGTGCCTCAGTTTCCTCATCCACAGAATGGAGTTCTATCTGAAAGTATTGGGCACTTAGTAGATGCTCAGTAAATATTAGCTCTTTTTCTAACTTCTTTTTTCCACTTCTCTCCCCGTTCATGACATTGGCATCTGCCTTGTTAATATCGACATGAAAATATATCTGTTCCGACCTGCGAGGTTGCCATCAGAATAATGTTCCTCAGTAGTGGTATTATTCACCACCAGTGTCACTACCTTTACTATGCCTGCACTCATCCTGGCCCTGCCTCTGTGCTCTTAGTCCCCATGACATATAAGCACTTGCAGTTCCCCAAACATATCCCATGCTCTCTTGTCTCTAGATCTTTGTGTGTTGTGTTTTCTCCGTGTGCACTAGTCAAACAACCCTCCCTCTGTTGGATTCCCGTGCCTTCCTTAGTTCTCAGCTTAGATATCACTACCTTATAAAAGTAGTTTCCAACTGCCCCCACCCTTGGGCAGGTGAGCTACCCTTTTCCTCTGTTTGCAAAGCATGGTATTTCCCCCACTATAACACTGAATTACACTCTCTTATACATAGTTGCTGTTTTACTTGTCCTTTTTCCTCCTTTTTTTTTTAACCAATTTTGGGGTAATAAGATTGGGGACTTATTTCACTTCTTCAGGGACTCCTCTGCCTTTAATGAAACACCAGGTCCTCTCTCTCCCATCCATTTTACCCACTCATGGCACCCATTATGGCATGAGAGTCTTTCATGAAGGTCTGTCTCTGCTTTTTGCTCACCCTTTTAGCATCAGCACTTCATACATAGTTGGCACTCGAAGACATTCACTGACTGATGGACTAACCTATAGAATGAGACAATCTTTAAATTCTCTGAACCTAGTATTGCACCTGGGACACAAAACGTACTTACCTGCCAAAGCATGAGCAAATTTTTTAACCAATGAGCTTTATGGAACTCAGGACAAAATAATGACAACAATTATAATTCCAGCCAACCCTGGACTGATGGTTTTGGGATGATGTGGAACGAGTAGAGGTTTGGGGGTCAGAGAGTTTTGTATAAAGATCCTGGCGCTCTCCATATGGTCTTAGGCCAGCCGCTGAACCTTTCTGAGACTGGTTCTTCATCAGTACAAAGGCAAAGAGGGATTGTGAAGAGGATAAGATGTGCTACATACGTGTATATAAAGTGCGGCCTGCAGAGCAAGTGCTCAATTTTGGTTATTATAGCCTGGATAGTTCCTACACAAACGTGGCCAGTTCGGCCTTGCCATCTGAATAACCTTGTTCATTTTTCACTGCTTAGTGTGGACTGGTGTAGCCTCCTAATGGGCAGGCAATTTTTCTATTCAACTCAACCCTGGATTTTTCATGAAAGACTTTTCCCTGAACTGGAACCACTTTGGCTCTAGACACCAAGGGTCAACCTGTCCCCATGGAAAGAAGCTGAGATGGAAATTCTTTATACAGTGAGTGTCCAAAATGAAGGGAGAGCCAAATGCTTACAGCCTCCAGAAACCCACTGGCTATAAAAGTGAGTTGTAAAAGAGAGAATGGGTCATTCTGGATTTACTATTCTGACTTCCATGAAGGACATAGGGGCTGCATCCAGGCCACCCGCTGTGTAAGGGTTTTTAGTATTGGGTCAGCCTCAGATTGTCCCACTATGGCCAGGGCCAGTTTCTTAGAATTAAGAAGCAACACTGAAGCTTTCTTATCCCTAGACAAGGCTATGGGAGACCAGTAGTGCCACTAAAAATTGGTAGGTACCAGATGGAGACAGCATACCTGTACCTCTGTGCCTTTGCCTGTGCTGTTTTTGCTGAGAACAGTGTCTCCGTTTACCCCTATGCTAGACTCTTGCAGTTACTATGGAGGGCACCATACCAATAGTCAATAAAGAGCATGGGTTTAGGAATTAGACTGACCTAGGTTTGACTCTTGACTCTGCCATCTACTAGCTATGTGGCAAAGGGACTAACCTCCCTAAGCCTGTTGCTTCCTCTTACAACAAGTGGCTAGTAATGGCACCCACCCAAAAGAGCTGTTGTGAAGATTAAATGAGACAATTCACATAAAGTGTTTAGCACATTGTAACACTAAATAAATGAAAGCAACGTTCACTGAGTCTCTGATTCTTAGCTCAAGTTCCATCTCTTCTTTGTTTCCTATCCCCATTGCTTCGTGGCCAACGCTCCATCTGAGTACTTACCGCTCTTTATCGCGACCGTCACAATTACACAATGCAAGCCTTCGTCATCAGGCTTAGGACATGTTTTGATACCAACCACCTCACTCTATGACTTTGACCAATCTTTTTTTTATTTCCCCTTCTCATCATCTGTTTCACAGTTTATAAATAAGGCGGTTGGGCCAATTCTCTGAGGTCTCTTACGGTTTCAAGCCTGCTGAAAACTGGAACCAAATTATGATGGGATGCCAACAACCTCCCTTCCCAAATCATAAAAATATCTTTCCTTCTGGAACATTTATTATTTTTACATCACTGAGCCTAGATCAGCCGTTGCTCAAAAGAGCCACACAAAGTGAATTCTCCATTGGGGGAAACACACGACCAATTGAAAGAGATTTCACGCCTGAATGCTCTCATTCTGCTCATGCCTGGACATCATGGCCGCTACCTTTCTGTACATTATCAAGGGAACTGGGGTTTGTCACTTGCACCAGACCCTGGCCTCTCCCAGAGAACCTCCAGAGAAGGCCTCAGTGGTTACCGTAGAAACGTCTTCCTTCCTGGATGCAGACCCACGAAGGCTCAGGCAGCCATGACCCAAGAGGGGCCTTGTTTAAACAGGAAAGAGAAGACAGTTTAATGGGTAGCTTTGCAGCTCAGATTCCTACACAGTTTACAGTAGCTAGAGTAATAAAATTCATAATGAATGTTTCTTTATTTTACAGCTAACTTTTTGAGTTTGTTTTTTCTTTTTTTCTTTTCTTTTGTTTGTTTTTATTTTTTCCCCCCTGATTACTGTCTTACTGATGGTAGGCAGGGAGAGTTTTAATTGTCTTTTATTTATTTTTAATTACTAGGGAAATAACATTGAGAAGAATTGTGCTGTATGTACATTTATCTTATTTATTCTTTATGATATTTTCATGATATCTGTAATTATGCTGTTGAGAAAATTGAGAAATAACAAACTTAAGTTGCCATCCAAGGGACATATGGCTGTTTTTAAGAAGTGGAACTTTCAAATGGATGACCACAAAAAAACCATTCTGACTTCATTAATAAATTATTAACAAAATATGGAATTTCCCGTGGGTAAATAGCATGTGTAACCTGATCCACAAAAAGATGTAACATCTAGTTTGCAGGTACATTAATGAGTTACTAGTTCCAGGAAACAGTCAAAGAAGCCAATTATTAAACTCTCTTTTGGAGAATTTTGTCCTTGGCTGCCTTTGGAGACTTGAGATCTTACAATTTGTTAAGAAGTACATACTGCATGGTTACAACCAAGGGGAATCTGTTACAGTCACTGAACACTGGTGACTGTATAAATCAGGTGCTTTGGGTCATGTTATCTTATTTAGTGCTAGTTAATAACCATATGAGGTAGATCCTACCAGCTCCATTTTACTGATACAGTTAGTGGAATCTCAGAAAGGTGAAATACTTTATACAAAAATCAAACTTGATTCTCTCTGCTCACCCAGCTCAGTGCTTTGCTGGCCTTTAATGCTTTGTCTCCCCAAACGACATTCTTATGAAAAAAGTAAAGATCTTTCATCTCAAAGTGGATGCCATGTCCATAAATCTCAGAGGCAGGTAATCTTAATTAAGGAATTGGACCGGAGCTTGAAGATGCATTTCTGCAGTTCTGAAAAGGAACTAGAATACTGCAGTATCCAGTGAGCACACTGGATGGAGACTGAACTCTCTCACACTCATGGAGCAGGAAAACAGCAACCATCTGAAAGGCAGTTATTGTCCTGGGAAAGTCCTGGGGAGGAGCAGGCCGATGTGGGGAGTTATAAACCATGAGAACTGCCCAGAGCCAGGAAGGCAGGTGATTTTAAAAGCCAGTGGGGAGTTTTCACAGGTCATGGAGGGTTTTAATCAACGGAGCCTCTCTTACACTTCAGATAGTTACTGTCTCTACTGTGCTCATTAAACCAAGAACAAGAAAAGTACTGAGTGTACATGTATATGTGTATATGTGTGTGTGGGCGTGTTGAAGAGGGGAAGAGTAGAGGTTTGGGGTCAAGGTGGCTGGAAAGCACCTGTTGATATATTCCACATTTCCAGAACCCATAGTAAATGCTAATCAATATTTGTCAAATGAATGAACAAATGAATGAATTAATAAAGACGGGTAGGAAGAGAAGTGACAGATCCCAATGTTTAGAAACACCATAAGCTTCCCCGTATGTGCCCATTTACCACGTGAGACATATTAGCAACTTTCCAAGCTCCCCATGCTGTCCCAAGTCTCCATGGTTTTGCACTAGCCTTGTCCTCTGTCTAGGATGTCCTTTTCACGTCTCCTCCCCAACCTGAATCACATGGTAGGTGCCTCTTTTTCCTCCCACAGTCTGTCTCTTCCGGGAGATTTCTCTTACTTCTCTATGTTTCCACTTTGTTTTACATACCTTTCTGAGGTCAGAACCACATTGTGCTCTCTATCTGTTCATTTCTGTACCTTAATTCACACTGCAGTGTAAACTCCTGAGCTTTTATGTCTTTAACACTTAGCATATTTTTCTTGCACACGGGATAATTTGTAAGTGAATGAATAAATGAATGGATGGGTGGATACACTAGGCAAACCCTCTTACTTCAATCTGTGGCCTAACCTGAAAACAGATTGCGGAGCGAATATTGGCAGGGGTCTCAGGGAACTGGGTTCTGGTCTAACCCCTGCTGCCAGCTGACTGGCTGACTGTGGGAAAGTCACTTGCCATCTCTGAACCTCACACTCCCCATGGGTAATATGAAAGGGTTGGACTAGAGAACGATCACTATCCTCTCACCTCCTGGGTGCTAAAACTTGAGGTTTTAGCAAGAATCTCCATGAATTAGGAGCCATCTTCATACCCAAGTTATTACTACTGAGGCAACATTTCTGAAACTTCGTTTTGTAATGCACTGGTCCTACCACATGTTGTGAGGTCCCCTGCAAAAATGGAATTATGGCACTTGGAAATGGTGTGGAAAACAAAGTTAAGGATGTTACTCCATTACAAGTCTTCTTGGTTCATTTAATGTACAAATGGGCATTGGACACCCCAAGAGACTCATACTGTACCTGATATGGCACTTAATACCCCATGGAAGAGGTGGTCTGTAGAATTCTGGGGACGTGCTGCACTGGATCTGTAAGAAGGTCTCTCCACTGCCAAGATGCTAGTAATTTGAGTTTTGATTCAGACTGGGTTGGAATCTCTCTTTCTAAAGGGAGCTGTTAGTAATGAAGAAGTTAGGATTTCTGGGTGGTAGCAGAAGGGTCAGGGAGGCAGAATTAGAACTCTGGGCTGGTTTGACTGGGATCCAACACTGAGTGTTTCTTCTCTGTAGTGATCCAATTAATGGTGGTGAGGGGCAGGGGTGTGTGTGTGTGTCAAGATTTGATATTACGACCCGAGAAACTCTTCACTTACAGGTAGAGTGAGACGACTATGCAATATGGCAAGGAAGTGGAAAAGGAGGACTAATAATTATTGAACACCCTCTGTATCCTTCACCTCATTTAATTCTCACGAGTCTAAGAGACAGGTGGTGCTCTTCCTACCATTTAATAGCTGAGGTGACTGATGTACAAAGAGATTAAAAAACATGCCCAAGGTCACTCAAACAATGAATGGCAGGCCTACCATTTAAACTTGGGGCCTTTGGACTCCAAATCTTGAATTCTCCCATATAACATAGCAGAACACTGTTTTTTTTTGGTCACAATTTTGTTGGCTATGGCTTGTCTGTCTTACTCTGTTGTCTATGGGCCTTATTATTTCTCATATGTAAAATGGGAATAATACATTCTCTATTTCATGGAAGTTGTGGTGGGGATAAAATAAACACATTTTCTTCTTTCCTCATACTTCCCCCACCCCACTTAGTTCTTTAAATGGAGGCTTGTTAAAAAATGTTGAATATGTCATTTGTTTTTGTGTAACAGTGTCAATCCTAAGCAAGTTTATGGTTAATGTAATTTACAGTTCCCATGACTTCCCATGAATGTTGGGAGAATATGCACACATTGCTGGTTTTATTAAATACATAAGTCAAGTAGATGGTAATCAAATGTAAAAATCACCTTGCTCTGTCTTTGAATAGGTTATAAGCACAAGTAACTAACCTTGTCTTTTTATTTGTGTTATAAATACAATTTATGAGAAAAAATAGCTCAGAGGGACTAATACTGTATACATTAATTTTTAGCTGTCCCTACTGGTAGAGCTTGTGAATGGAAGAAATTCCTGAATGTATTATAGTATTCAGGATGTACATAGTCTTGTGATTAGTTCAGGTGGAATCACATGTATTTTCTCAGTAAAATTCTCAGAAATCCAATTGACTTAACACTTTCTTGTTTTTCTTTCAGTGGGACAAATTTGGTGGCAGGGCTTACTCTTACCTTGGAATTAAGGTAATTGTTGGGGTTTTAGAGCATTGCCTGGTAGTGGAAGTGAAAACCCTGATGGAAAGAGAATGGAAGTGAAAATCCTTTATGTCCTGTGGGGACAGCAATGCACATTATTAATGTCTACCGTTGTTTAGGGCAGAGGTGAGGTGGGCTGGATATCATGGCCTGATCTGAATCTCATTTCAAACTTCACCACATTCTTTATGCAGTCACAGGGTTGTCACCTCCTTTATGAAGTAGTGCCTGCCTAGTTCTCTCCATATTTTTTTTTCCTTCTTCTGGAGGATTTTGTGTTCCAATTATGGGTTCTCACGTAACATATTTCTCTCCACAACCACAGAATGTCTTTCTTGTTCAGGCACATCTACCATAGTACTTAATAGCATTCTTCATGGGCAAGGGCCACCACGCCTGATCTTTCTCTGTGTTCCCAGGGTGTGGTGCAGGGCCGAGTGGATGGTAATGTTGGATATAACAACTCATTTCCCAAATGGTTAGAAAAGCCAGGTACTCTTGTACACACTTAACACGGATTAACTCATTTGCTCTTCACAATACCTCTATGAAGTAGGTACTAATGTAGTTTCCATTTTATAGATGAAGAAACCAAGATAACATACCATTACATGACTCATCTGAGAGAACACAGAGCAGAGGTCAGAATTCAGAGCAAAGCAGTGTGGCTGCAAAGCCCCTGTTCTCAGTTACTGCACTGTACTGTCTCAGGTTGGGTTCTCTGGAGGCAGACAGAGGTAAAGGTTGGGGTGTAGGATGTTTACTAAAGAACAACACCTGTGAGGAAGCAGGATGGGGCAGAGGGAGAAGTCAAACTGGGCAGAGCTGGTGACAAGTGCTGGCATGGCTATTGCTTGTTAGAGTTGTTCTGACCAGTGAGCAGATGACTGGACCATTATTTCCCTGCTTTGCGTGGTCTCCAGATACGGGCTGCTCTAAGAAAACGTGACCCTGGCAAAGCAGCTCCTTCCACCCAATGCAGACCCTGACGTTGCTGGCAGCTGGAGGCTGTCTGTTCAGCAGATCCTCCACAGCTGGTCAGAAAGTTCTCCCTTGAAGGCAATCTGGATGGCTCATATCCGTGTCAACCATATATAACAGATTGCCTCTCGGGGGAAATCTAATAAACATTTGTTAAATTAACAGAATTTGTGTTAATTATAATAACTACAATAATGGCTATAACTTATTAAGCAGTTACTATGTACCATATAAAATGGCTATAACTGATCCACTAATCATCGTTAGAATATGCTAAGGTTACTGCTATATTACATAACTTCATTTTACTAGTGATGAAATAGAGATCTATTAATGTGAAATAACTTGTTCATTGTTGTATAATTAGTAAGTGAGGAAGCTAGGAGTCTCTCCCAAGCCCTTCTGACACTGGAGTCTATACTCTTAACTTCTAGTTTAGTGTACATATCTTCCCAACTCCATTGCTATGAGCTTTTCTACGGCTGACACCGTGTTTTCTTCAATTTTGTGACTCTTAGCCCCTAGGAATGCCTGACACACAGCATGCATTAAATCTATATTTGTAGAATGAATAATAAGTTGATCTTCCATTAAAAAAAATCATTGTAAAAAATCATGGTTTTGATAGAAACTAGCAAAATGATTTAATAACATAGTGACTTTGATTAGAAGCCACTGAGTAATTAGTAAGGCACATTAAAGCCATAAATCTTTGTTTATTTAGTAAGACTTGTCAAAGCTAAGAGTTGTTAGTGGAAACAACAGGAAGCACACATATGCGAAGTGTGCACAAGTGGCTAGCATATTAAGTAAATCAATCAGGATGGATGAGAGGTCACGTGCTGTTGTGGCAAGAACATTGATTGGCCCAGAACTAAGGTTTGAACTCCAGGTATTTCACTGGTGTGCAGTTGGCTTCAATAGTCTCAGTTCTGAAATGAGGATATTGTAGAAGATGATCTTGAGTTTCATTTAATTCTCAAATGCTGATTCTATAGAAAATGATATGGAAGTGAAAGCTGACGTTCTGTGAAGGAACAGAGAACAGAGAACCAGACCTGGTGGGTAGTAGACACAGCAGGAAGATATTAGCTGAATATGATACTGGATATTCTAAAGAAGATTGCGGTGAGGAAGTGATTCCTCCTTCATTAGAAGTGTTCCAGTGGAGGCTGACCATGGTCTGGAGTGCTTTAGGTGAACTTCCTGTGTTGGGTCACAGGCTGGATGAGATGACTTCAAGGCTTAGCTAAATCCCAGGGCCTGAAAATAGAAAAGGCAGTGATTAAATTTCAGATATTAAACTGCTGGAAAGCAGAGTAAGAAATCGTACTGAACAGTGTCTAGGAGAGAGTAGCTGCTCAGGGAATATTTGTTGAATGAATGAATATTCAAATCCGTTTAATAATGATCAGTGCTTAAAATTAGGGTTGGATGTAATCAATACGTGCGACCCTGGAAAGCTTGAGATCAAAATGAGATGATCAACATGAAGGTGTTTTGCAAATATTTAATGTTATAGTTTGGGTTCCCTAGAAAAGAGAGCCTGAGGCAAAGACTAAGGTGCAAATAATACAGTTGCATTTCCAGCAATTAGAAAAGTGATCTTCAAAGTTGCTGAGAACATACAATACCGTGTTTCCCCAAAAATGAGACCTAGCTGGACCATCAGCTCTACTGCATCTTTTGGAGCAAAAATTAACATAAGACCTAGTATTATATTACATTATATTATATAAGACCCGATCTTATATTATAGTAAAATAAGACCAGGTCTTATATTAATTTTTGGTCCAAAAGACACATTAGAGCTGCTTGTCTGACTAGGTCTTATTTTGGGGGAAACACGGTAGGTCCTAAGTTAATGGTAACCATGGCAACTATTCTTCACTGTGTAGCGATTCTCTATGAAGGAGAAATCTTTTTATGTTTGCTTTTTGATTTCTATTACCTCATAGAAGTCTGGCACAGAATAAGATTCTCAGTAAACTTCTGGTGAGTGGATGAGTAAGAATTATCTCATTGGTTGATTATAACAACATGAATTGCTAGACTACTACTGGCATTTTTCTTTTTAAGGAGGACATGAAGACTAAGATAGATTACGTAAGGAAGCCAAAGTGTTCCCAGATAGAGAGGGATAGAACCAGAATTGCAACGAAGCTTTGCTAACTACAAGTTGTGCGTACTTTTCACTCCACCATTTGCCTTTCAAAACTCAACTGCGATGCAGGTTTGATCTGAGGAGTGGAGAGATTTAAAAATAATAATAATAATAGTAAAATGCAAGTTTTCCTAATGCTGTGTTTAAGAGATTGGAACTTTGCAATCTTGGTTTTGGAGAACACAGACAATATAGAGTTGCAGGAAATCCTTGGTCTTGAGAGATTTGAACCACACTCCAAACTTTGACGTTCTACACTATTCTCACAGCTGAACAAATATGACATATATAATTGTCAAGCCCACCACTGATTTTATGAATTAATTCTTGGGATTTATGGTGCTTTGCACTCTCTTTTCAAAGCACCTTACAACCGTTAATTATTTAAGCTGCCTTCCATCCCTCAGGGGAAGGACAGGAGTGTTTTTCTGCCCTGAGCCTGGAGGGAGATGGAGGCCGAGAGAGGTGGAATACCAGTGGTTACCAGAGTGCAGGGGAAAAGAGATCAGATTGCACCCAAGTGAACTCCAAGGATTTTATTATGGAGGAAATCCTGCTGGTGAGATGGGACAGGAGCTTCTCCTGTGGGTTTTTGAGTCAGAAGATGAGCGAGCAAAGGCCATTTTTGATATGTAACCATAAAATAATAGTTATCATTTATCGATTACTTACTCTGTAACAGGTAGTGTGCTATGCACGCCATTTCTATTTTTCAATTTCGTAAGAGGAATGTAAATTGGATAATGTTGACAAAAATAGCAGTTACCAATTATTGAGAACTCCATTCATGCAGGCGCTTTCCGTGTTTTGCCTCTTTAGATCCTTACAACAACCTCCTAAAGCATGTATTGTTATTCCTACATTACACAAGGGAATTAAATTACCCAAGGTACTTACTTGATACATAATAAAACTGGAATTTGAATCCAGGACTTTACCTCCAGGGCCTGGGCTCTCCTCATTTGGTTCTACTGGCAAATCATGGGCTCTCTCTGAACCACAGCATCCTCATTAGTAAAATGGGGATAATAATATGTACATCAGCGATGTGATGAAGATTCTGTGTGATAATATCCCTGGCAACCACTTAAGGATGTGTTAGAAAGAGCCTGAGTTTTCAGGCAAGAAACACCTAACTTTGAATTTCATGTTAATATTTAATAACTGTAATATCTTACATTAGTTAACTTAGCTTTCTTTTTTTGTTTACAGCGAAAATTTTTATATTTAGAACTAGCCAGCTGGACTCAGTGTAGATGATCCCAGGTTGTTGCAGCATCCAAAGCATCATAGTCGGGAGCCAGTGGAACATATGGCTGCTTCTCTCCATCAGGCCTGAGCAGGGTGTTGACCTTGGCCACGCCAATGTCATAGAGCTTCTTCACAGTTTGATCTGGGGCCTGTTGGTCTTGACATCCATCCACAGTGAACACAAGTGTATTGCTGTCTTCTCTCTTCTTCATGGCCGACTTGGTAGTCAGGGGGACTTGGTGATGGCACAGTGGTCATGCTTGTTTCTCCTGGGGCGCTCTTCCGAGGGTATGTGGGCTGCCCTTGGAGCCGCAGTGTCTTGGGCCATCGGAAGGTGGGTGATGTGAAGATCTTTTTGTGGCTGTGGATGCCTTTCACTCAGCTTTCTTTGCCTTCAAGGCCTCTGCTTTGGCTTCAGCTCTGGGAGAGGCTGGGGCTTCCTTTGCTTTTGGCACCATCTTCGTGAAAAGGCTATCTTAGCCTTCTGAATCTCAATTTCTCTGTCTGTAACAAGGGGATAATATCTACCTTACAAATTTCAGTAGATTAAATGAAAGAATGCATGTAAAGTGCTTACTTCAGTGCTTGGCACGTAAAGATGTTTAACATAAGCTGTTTTATTTCCCCCTTTCCCCTAATTTTGAGATTGGGTATTGAGAGATTAGGGAGTTTGTAGCAAGTGTAACCAACCCACGCTCTAACTCTGGCACTTACGAGCTGAAGTGCTTAACAACAGTAAGTACAAAATAATAATGGTCACATTGCACGGACATTTAGAATTTGCAACAAGTGTTCATATATATTATCTCACTGTATCATAAGAATCTACTGTAGTAGACAAGGAATAGATATCATTCCTTCATATTGGGAGGTAGTAGTACGTAATAGCTCAGAGCCTGAACTTTGAATTCAAAGATCTATGGATTTGAATTTTGGCTCTGAATTTCTGAACCTCAATTTCTTCACCAGTAAAATGGAGATTAAAATGACATTTCATAGGATTTTTGTGAGGATTAAGTGAAATAATGTAAAGAAAGCACTTATATATGAATACACATTAATAGTTGTAAACTAGTTCCTTCTTTCCTTCTTTCCTTCCTTCCTTCAATAAATATTGGGAGCTATATATCCATATATAGATATATATATTCAGGCAATGGTTTAAAAGTAGGTAGGACTCCTTAATGCTTTGATAGAGAAAGGAATCAAGGATCATGGCAGCCTCAGGTTCATGGCAACTTTTCAAGCTTTAATTTCTTCATCGCAAAAATGGAAATAACGTGTGTATGAAAGTGCTATGTAAAGTATTTTTGTTGTCTGTGGAATAAAGTACTTTATTACCTGTGCTATTTTTATTGTATTTAGGCGTGAACTATATATTAATAAGCTCATCATCAGACAGCCTGTTTCTTGAAGCAGATGGTAAGATCCTTGAGGTCAGAGACTAAATGTACATGATTGCATGCCTCTGGTTCATGTGGTAATGTACTCATCACATGCTAATTCGTGTTGTCCTCTGTGTTGGTCTTTGACCTTTTGGCCCTCAGATCCATTCCTTATCTTTCCCTGATTGCCCTTATGTTGCAGAAGCTCCTGACACTGAAGTCTTTGTTTCTTAGGCTCCTATACCAACCAGCTAGCTTCTGATTGGGTTTCTCCAGTGGGATGTACTGGTGAGAGATTGGAGGGTGAGAAGAAGGGAAGAGCCAGGTATCTCCCGCTGTGTCTTCTGTCTAAAGCTGAGACGTTATCTCTTCTGTCTCTGGCTCATGATAATTCCGGCTTCAACCAGGTGACTCTGGCTCTTGGGCATTTCCCATTGTGCTTTCAGTCCAGGGGTGGTTGTAACTTCCTGTCATTACTAATCTTTGGAGTGCCTCGTGGTCTCTCGTGTAGCTTCTCACTCATTCATCAACTCATTCTTCACCTGCTCTTATATTGAATTCCTTTTGTTTTAGACACTTAGAGTAGTTTCGTTTAACAGGTTAGATCCTGAGTGATATATATAGACACACACACAGGCCAAATTTTATCAATGATCAAATAGTATTCTTTTCAACAATGCAATATTTTCATATAAATAAGCTTTGAAACTTTGAAATACATCATAAAAAGAAAATATCTTGTCAACATAAACACATTTCAATGTTATAAACAAGCTTAGAATGGTCTTCATTGTGATTTAGCAATAACAAAATTAATTATAAGTTTTGTCAACTTTATTTTTTCAGCTGACCGAGCTTTAGATCTGAGATAAATGTTGTCACTTAGTGTTCTTTAAATAGTTTTCAGCTAGTTTTAATTTGAAGAAAGAACATTCTTCAATAGAGACAGGGATAGAAATTACTAAAAAATAAAATAAACAAGTAACATACTTTGGAAACTCTTGCCATTATGTCATAGTATTACATACTCTCTTGGCAAATTTATGGATAGTTTTAATTTTTTTTCATTCACTTGGTAATGGTATGACACAAAACAGTGATATCATTGGCAGTAATTCTGTTCTATTGCTTGAAAACTTATTTGGATTCTTCTCTGTATTTCTTACAATAGACTGTTTCCCCAAGATAATATTATTAGTTGATTTATTGATACACTTATTAGTTTATTTAAAAAAATTATGGGATGGCTACTACATTTTCTTTAAATATAAAAAAATATTTAGATAGAAAACTTTTGGTGGACTTTTTTGAACATTACTGAAGTTATCAATCTATTTAAAAAATAGTTTATTTAATTCAAGTTCATATAACAATATTAACCATTTTAAAGCAAACCATTCAGTGGCATTTAGTACATTCACAATGTTGAGCACCCACCACTGCAAAATATTTCCATCACTCCAAATTAAAACCCCTTACTCCTTAAGCAGTTTCTCCCCATTCCAGCTCCCTCCCCACCCACCCATGGCAACCACCACTCTTCCTTTTATCTCTATGGATTTATTTATTCTGTATATTTCATATGAATGGAATCATACAATATGCAATCTTTTGTGTCTGACTTTTTTTATTCAACATAATGTTTTCAAAGTTCATTCATGTTATAACATATGTCAGTACTTCGTTCCCTCTTATAGTTGAATAATACTCCATTTGCACGTATATACTACAACTTGTTTATCCTTTCGTCCATTGATGGATATTTGAGCTGTTTTCACCTTTTGCTTAGTTATTGGGAATAATGCTGCTATGGACACATGGGTCCATGCCCTTGCTTATATATTAGTTTGGTGCAAAAGTAATTGCAGTTTTTGCAGTTGTTTTTAACCTTTTAAACCACAATTACTTTTGCACCAATCTAATACCTGTTTTGGTTCTTTAGGGTGTAGCGTTAAGAGGGAAATTGTGTACATGTTTTCAGTTCTTTTGGGTATAGAACTTAAGAGGGGTCACATGGTAATTCTATTTTGAACTCTTTGAAGGAATTCTAAACCGTTTTAGCATTCACAGGAGCCGAACCATTTTATATTCCCAGCAGCAATGTGTAAAGGTCCCAATCTCTCCACATCCTGCCACTGTTGTTATTGTTTTTTATAGTTACCCTAGTGATGATGACGTGGTACCTCATTGTGGTTTTAATTTGCATTTCCCCAGTGACCAATGATGTTGAGCATCTTTGCATGTGCTTGTTGGCCATTTGTATATCTTCTTTGGTGAAGTGTCTATCCAAGTCCTTTGCCCTCTTTTAATTTTAATTTTTTGTTGTTCATTCACGGGAGTTCTTTATTCTGGCTACTAGACTCATCAGATATATGATTTGCAAATATTTTTACCCATTCTATAGGTTGTCTATTCACTTTCTAGATAATATCCTTTGGATACACAGGCGGTTTTAACTTTGATAAAGTCCAATTTATCTATTGTTTCTTTTGTTACTTGTGCTTTTTGTGTCATATGTGAGAATCCATTGCCAAATCCTGATATCATGAAGCTCAATCTATTTTAATGTTTGCAAATTTTTTAGCATTATCTTTTATTTCATGTACAATTTGATATATGTAAATATAAAACTGTATGTACATGTATATGTATATACATGCATGCACACACATATACTCATATGTATGCATGTACACACACATATACAAATATATGACACATGTTCATTTCAAATCATTTTTAAATTTACTGATTCCTTTGATCCTTTTAACAATGCTGTGAGGTACACAAGGCAATAGTGATTATGATCACCTTTAAGATGAAGTAAAACCCTGAACTTGAAGGAGGAAAACTGTCTGTCAAATTCTTGTGCATTATAAGTAACAGATGTAAGATGCGTATTCCAGCATCTGTCCCATTCATGTGTCTATCCCATTCCACCATCTTGCTCCGCAGAATGCCTCAATGCTTGCTGAATGATGTGAAACAGGGACGGGAGGGAAAGAAAACAAGTGTTTGCTATGTCCCCACTATGCACACGGCTTTATGAAGGTAGTTCTGCGTGTATCATCACCCAGTTCTCACACCATTCTACAGGTAGATGTTGATATTCTGATTTAAGATGAGGAAAGTGAGGCCCAGAGAGTTTGCAATTTACAGTGAAGTATACAGATAGCCAGTGGCAAAGCCTTTGTTTAATCCCAAAATCAGCTTGACTCTTCGTGATAACCTAGCACTCTGGAGAGCCCAGTGGCAGGGGATTGTTTCGAAGACATATAACAATAGAATAAAACCGAAAAATGGAAAGTGATATTAGAATTTTTCTTCTAGATCCTCAATTGCTTATGTTTAATGAAATCTGAGCATCTGTTTCTCACTCTTACACCTCATCTGCTTAAATAATAAGCCCCGATCCCCTCACCCTTTTCAATAACTCCTTTAACCAGTGTCCCTGACATTATGAAACATCCCACCACAAGGATGTGGAACGATTTCTCCACAACTTCAGCCTAGGCTCAGCTTGGCCAGGTCCTGTGGTACAGCTCTCCCAGCCACCATCATCCTCTGAGCTGGTGTTAACAAATCGTGCCCCCGGCCCCCCCTCCTCCCCTGCCTGCCCTTGGCACACAGACAGGAAATTAAGGACTCAGGGAAATTCACTTCTGACCTTTAATTCGCTTTTAAATAAAAGCATTCAGAGTCACTTGCATGCTTCATACCCGACACAAGGGAGAGCTGACTTAATGGCCCTTTGAAGGAAAATCCATCTGTCTTCATGCGCTGGCATTTTTTCAGCATGTCCACCCTCAAAGTCAATTGCTAACCCAGAGTATGTCCATGCCTGGACCCGGCCCAGCACCCAACACATAGGAGGTGCTCATAAATACTGACTGTGCGCAATGAATGTTAGTTATTCTTGAAAAGTGAATGATGATGCTCTTATCCTACATAGCAAAATAAAGCAATGGATAGAATTGTCTCAATTTTATATTTTTCTCCTATCAGTTGTTCTTAAAGTGTTGGTGATTTTGATGTGATAATTTGTATTAGACATGACTCTTGATTGTTTGAGAAAGAAAACCATTGAAACTGACTAAAGAAAACAAAGTGGGAAATTTATTAGCTCACTTACCTGCCTTGGCTGGACCCAGATTATCTTTAGTGACCTGTCTCACTCCTGTCTGGGCCTGTTTTCCTCTGACTAGCTGCATTCTCAAGCAAATTCATGGGGCATCAAGAGGACCATTGGCATCTTCAAATCTTCAGGCATGTTTTACCAGTTTGGCAATTTCAGAGGGGAGACAGAGATGCTTTTCCAATAGTCTAACTCAAATTCTGGGATTGACTGTCACGTGCTCATTTCTGGGCCCGTGATGGAGGGCAGATTGCTGTTGTACTTCCATTCATTGATGAGTCACATGGCCACCCCTGGAGCCAGGAGTGGGGATCAGCCCTCCATGAATGATATGGACTGAGACTGGAGCAAGGAAGTTGCCAAAAGAAAATCGGGCTGACACATCCAGATGATAAGGGAAAAGCAAATGAATAGGCAAGACAACAAATGCCCACCACATGTCTCATGTAGTACATGATCATTTAAGAATTATAAATTTGTTACACAAAATTATAAGTTTGACTTCTTGGGGTTAGGTAAAAGCCACAGGATTTTTAAGTGTTCTACAACCAGAGCAACAGATGAATTTCAAATTAGATATACATTCAATGAGCTTCTTTTGAAGCTTCCTTTACATACACATGAGTAAAAGTTGTAGTTGCCTATACTGATTTTTTTGTTCAACCCAATGCATTGTTTATTTTCAATCTTCTCTACTGCTCATTGACAGGTTACTATGTACCAAACATTGTATCTTACATTGTGAATAGAGTGTTACATAAGAACAATATTTCTGTCCTCATGGAGGTTATCACTTAGAGGAGCTTGCAAGCTGTATCTAATAACTCATCTCTGGTGACTTACTAGAAGTTTGAACTGTTGCAATGGAGTTGTTATATTTTCAAAAAATGGATATGTAAATATATCCATTTTATAGAGAAGCAGGTTATTTAAATAGGTTGAATAATAATTATTTGCATGGACTTGTGTTAGATACTTTGTACTGATGACTACCTTAATCCTTAAAATCATTCTGTGGTTCTCCTTTATAGATGAAGTGAGAAAAAATGGCCCACTGTTCACAGCAAGAAGATGGGGGAACTAGGTTTTCACCTAGGTCAGACTTTTAAGCTTTTCAAGGAAACCGTGCCTGTGTTGGATGATCCATGACTTCTCTTATGTCATGGTCATTAGTCACACCCAGAAATATATGCACATATATTGTTTATTTATAGAAGCCATTGGAAAAAACTCTCAACTTCTGGGAAAGCTGTGATGACAATGTCATTAGTCTGGTTCCTTATGCCCTATTCTCTATCCCTTCCCCAGGCCCCTCATCCCTATTTCTTCACCCCTAGGACATTGTAAGTATAGAAAAGGAAGTGTGTGTGCGTGTGTGTGTTTGTACTCGTGATTGTTGTGGGGTCTGGTGGAAGGCTGCTGGCCTCAGGACCTTTGAGCCAGCTCTAGGTAAGAGATTTGTGGCCTGCTAGGAGAGTCCATGGAGAGAGGGAGCATGCTGTCCAGTGGGAAAAGCACAGGCTTTAGTCTTGATCCTACCACTTAGGAATTGTACTTATGTAACATTTCAGTTGTATTTTTATTACTAAAAGTGAGAATCTACTTCTGACAGTTTTTATCTCCCACGTGTTTTGTGACAATCAAATGCAACAGTACCTATGAAAATTGCTTTGGGCAGTGTAGAGGGTTGTAATTCCTCCCCCCCCCCCACCGTTTTATTCCTCCTCCCCTTGCCCCACTCTGGTTCAAGCCATTGTTTCTCAGTCTAGTTGTGTGGGACACTCGTGCTGGCCACTGGCTGCTCATGGCCCCACACGGTAGCCCACAGCAGCACACAACAGCCGGAGGCAGCTCATGCTGACCTCGGGCTGCTCACTCCAACCTCTGGCTGCTCAAGGCAGCCCAGCTCCAGGGCGAGCTGTTGTTCACAATCTTAGCTGTAGAGGGCGCATCTCACAGGCCCACTTGGGAATCGAACGGGCAACCTCATTAGGAGCACGGCTCTCCAGCCACCTGAACCCCAGGTCAAGCCTGAGAGTTGTAATTTGTAAGGCATTATTTTGTATATCACTGCTCTTTCAATCTTCCTTGACCTCTCTCATACACATACCTCGAAATTTCCAGCACTCCAAGAGGTAGCATAGCTCATGATTAATATAAACAAGATTTTTTTTTCATTTTCCACTCCTTAATTTATTCTTATCCATCTACTATTTCTTCCCAAGTCCCCCATGTTCTAGATATTGTACTGGGTGGTAGAGATAAAGGATGAAGCATGATTTGGGGGATAGAATATGAAGTTTGGACTTAGATAAGGTGTCATTCCTGACTTCCCATTCTTTGATTGGTTGTACAGTTTTGAAATAGTCAATTAACCTTCTTAAGTATTCAGCTTATTCAGCTCTAAGACAGGAATAATTTCCATGATTTATAGGGACTTTACTGAGTACTACAGGGAACATATGGTTCAATAAATTAGCCATTAAGTGATTCAAGATATTTTCCCTGCCATCTAGGAGCGCAAAGTTTACAAGTTGACCTAAGACATTCTTCAAGATTACTCTAGATCAGGGGAGAGATTAAGCGGCTGAGAAGGGCCAACTTCTCAGTGGATGAGTGAGGCATGAGTAAGACTTAACCCAGCTGGTACTGGTAGAATCCAGTCGTGAATCCAAATTTCCTAGGAAATTTCCAAGAAGGAAGACATGTTTAAGCTTACTAAACCATCCTTTCAATACTGATCTTAAAGAACATTTCCTGAAGTTAGTGAATTTTAAGGAGAAAAAAATGAGCTGGGAAATTGCAGGCTAGTTTAGGGAACATATGTGTAGTACTAGTGGAGATGAAAAGTGTGGCTTACATTTTCCTTAAAAAAATAATTAAATGTATTGCAGGGAATTGGATGGGTGAGAGAAGGAGAGTTCTGGCACCAAGAGGTTGTTTGATTGTACAACAAATTGTTAATATTATAAAATTGCTCATTGTTTGGGCAATCTGGGGCTCTTTCGTGGTCTTGTTCTGGTTTGTGGGTGTGCAGCCTTTAAGCTAGTCAGCATGACACAATTGTGTGTTTCAGGTAGCAAACACTATCTCCGTTACACAACAATCCCAGTACAATCAGCCTCTCTTGACCTTTTTCTTCTGCTTTCCTCCCTCCGCTCTATCAAATACTCACAGCGTGTTTATGTTAACCTCTGCTTGGCCCTTTTTGCTCATGGTGACATCCTTGAGAGATCACCTTGCCTTAAAGGGTCATGAAACAATTGAAATGGGGTTTCAGTTCTCCTCTGTAGTAGACTGAACAATGGTTCCCAAAAGATATCAGATCCTAATCTTTGGAACCTGCAAATATGACCTTATTTGGAAAAGGGTTATTATGAATGTGACTAATTTAAGGATCTAGAGATTGCCTGGGTTATATGTGTGGGCCCTAAGTACCTCCACAAATGTTCTTGTAAGAGAAAGGCAGAGGTAGACACAGAACAAGAGGAAAAGGCAACATGAATGACTACAGAGACTGAAACACGCTGGAGTGATATAGTCACAAGCTCAGAATGCCAGCAGCCACCAGAGCTGGAACAGGTAAGGAACAGATTTTTCCCTGGTGAGTCTGGAGGGAGCATGACCTGCCAACACCTTGATTTCAAAGTCTAGCCTTCAGAACTGAGAGAATATATTTCTCTTGTTTACTAAGTTTGTGATAAATTGTTTCAGCAGCCATGGGAAATTAATACACCCTCCATCTCCTTTCCCCAGTCATTCTACTATTGTGAATATTACTGTGAATGTATAAATTTCATTGTGAAGAAATGATCTTATAAAATAAGCCTATCCACATTTTAGGAAGTCATGAGAGACATGTTAAAGTACGTCAGAACTGGAAGGATCCTCAGAAATGACCCAAACTTCTCATCATAAAGATGAGGAAACTGAGATGCAGACAGAGAGGGTCCTAGCCCGAGATCACTCAGTAAGTTAATAGTGTAGCCAGGACCTAACCCAAGATCTAAGCTTTGTGTTTTGGTCAAGTGCTTTGTCCACCACAGGTAAGGGGGCACTACTTCTGGCTTATCAAGTAGATAGCAAAGATCCTATTTAAATTTTCTTAAAGGGTAGGACTTTTTTTGTTTTTAATGAATTGTAGCTTGGCCTCTTAACTCTAGTTAACTAAACCCAAGAAACATTTAGGGGAGTAGAAGAAGACAACAACCTTATTTTTCAAGAAACAGGCATGATTGAATATGTCTGACCTAGGAAGATACTCCTGGTATACAGTTGTAGGCAGGTGTATAGGCTCTGGAATTATAGGACCTGCCCAGATTTCTGTCTCTGCCACTCACCAGCCCTGTGCACTTGGTCAAGTTACTCTCTGGGAATCTCAGTTTCCTCATTTGTAGAACAGAGGAAATAACAGTACTCGCCTGAGACTATTGTGAGGATCCAGTGAACTGCTGTATATAAAGTGCCTCCCCCAGGGCCTGGCAATTACTAAAGGCTCCATCAGTTAATGAGTGTTTTGTATTATATTGTCAAATAAAAAAGTTATAGCAGAGTAAGTAACAATTTATCTTTTTAAAATTTCTTATTTGGATATTTTGCAATGACCTCAGAATTTCTTTAGTAATCAGGGAAAACAGTAAAGATGAAAATCAGGTCTGAATCACAGGGAGCGAAGCCTGTCATGACACTGGTGTCTCTGAGGCAGCAGCTGTTGAGACTGTTGTCAGACTCCCAGCGCTGATAGGAATCCTCTGACCTCTCTTCTGGGAAATGCATGGCTATACAGGCACACTTACGTCAATATGAACACACAAACAGGATCGAAGACTACTTGATCCTAGAAGAGTGAAGTAGCCTTTCTTATAACCCAACACCAGGTTATACAAGGGCCTGATGCTGTTTGGAGGACTCAGAGATGGTGGTCAGGAGACTTGGACTCCAGCCCCAGTCCAGCCGCTCCCAGCGTGTGTGACATGGGCAGGTCACCTGTCAAGCTTGTTTCTTTATCTAACACATGAGTTTCTTATGAGGCTCAAATGAGGTAAAGGATATCAAGTACTTAATAAACAGAAATCAAGTCAAAAGCGGATGCTATTAAATACCCTATCAATTACCAAGCTCAACCGACTATACCTTTGTCATATATTTCTATCCTGTACATTCTGTTCCAGTTTTCACTGTTGTAATTCTTGTTCTCATTAGTTCTCTCTTGTCTATTAGCATCTTAGCTAGTCTTCCTGATTCTTGTGTAGCTTATCTTGATTTGTCCTAATAGAATAATCTTCCTTAAATATACTTTCTGCCATGATATTCTACCAGTGCATCTATCTACATATATAGCTCCCTATCACCTATTATGTGAAATGGTTGGGCATACAAGAAGAAGGAAAGTATTTGTCAAGGTACAGAGTCATCCACTTTGACTAAATAGCCCTGAAAAGAGCTGCAAATTTTGTTTTCCTGCTGGTCCTCTGGCCCCTAGTGCGGAGCTTCTAGTGACTCATCCTGCTGGAAACAAAGGCTCTGGATCTTCTCCCCTCGCCTCTGGTCCTGTTCCTCACTCCTAGCTCATGTTTAGACACAACAAGTGGCTTACATTGGTTGAGCAACTGCTGATCTCTTGGACATGTTTTTGTAGTAGTTGCTCTCTGGTTACTTCTGGTAAGTCTCCTTACTGATGGGTTGATACTCTCTGGCTCTATCCAGACTTGTCCATGAAAGGGAATGGTTTGTTCTTTCATTCTAAACATGTATGAAGTGTCTAGTAAGTATTGGGAACTATGCTAGCTAAATATGGTTCTTGCCTTCATGGAATTTATTGCTTAGCAAAGAAAACAGCAATTAAAAATTCATAAGTACGGCAAGTATTATTAAATAAGAACAGGATGTTATGGGAACATAGAAAAGTGGAGCCCCTAACTTAGATAGGGGTGTCAGAGAAAACCACCTTGAGAAAGCGACATTGAGCTGAGACTTAAAGATGAATTGGAGTTGAAGAATCGGCATGTGGGGATGAAGTCTAGTAATGTCTAAAAGGGACCCCCTTGCTTCTTCTAGTCAACCCCCTCACCCTACCCTAGAATGTTTATTGGTACCAAGTTGCAGATAGGAATCTGGGCTGGCTGGAGGCAGTGGCATGAACACTGAGCAATCTCATAGTTCTAGCTCTGCCGTTGTGGGCTGTGGGATATTTGGTAAGTTACTTATCCTATCTGACCCATAGTTCCCTCATCTGGGAAACACAAATGATAACCCTCCAGGGTCATCATGAATGACATGAAACAATGAATATGAAAGCACTTTGGAACCCGCCAACCATGTGAATGAAAGGGAGGATGTTGATTATAGAGTATCTGACCCAGCATTGAGATGGAACCAGGAATGGAAAATGCTGACTCTATCAGGAGCCAGTCCTTTCAAAGTTTTATGCTGTCTCGGAACTTCAGGAGCTCCACATATGCGTGGATACATGCGCTCTGTACGTATTATTTAAGAGGATAAGAGCAGTTTTTGATATTATCTACATGGGTAAGTTGGCCAAAGGAGACAGCCCTCTCCTTAAGTGATATCATTGAAATTCAAGTTGCCTAGCTTAATAGAACCCAATGCATTCATAAATCTTTGGGGTTGGGATGACTATGTCCTACCTTGATTGATAGTGTATGACAACAGTGTCCTACCCCAACAGTGTATGACAACAATGTCCTACCCTGACAATGTATGATAACACGGGTGGGTTGTTAGCGCTGCCCCTTTGCCAGCAAAAGTCTACAACTTTTTGTCAACCTAATGGCCAGGTTATACAATAGGCTGGTAGAGAACAGCTGGTTTGGTCTCTACAGAAAATTCTTTGTGCTTTGAGGAACAAAACTATATTTACTGAGTCCAGTCTGGTGCCAAGAGTGCCAGGCATTGCATGGGCTCTGGAATGACTTTAGGTTTCTGGGGATGTGAAGCATTAGCACCATGGACATTATGCATTTTTCCAACATGATGTGATGGCAGAGACATCCATGACCCCTGATCCCTGGATGCCCACCGGTTACTTCTGTTTTGGATCATTTGTGGATGAAACACAGTAAGACTGGCATGCACAATGTTCTTTGGCTGGTTAATCATAGGTCACTCTCAGACCGAGGTGCAACTGCTCTTCTAATTGCTACTGAGCAAGACTGGAGTGTGAAGCCCAGCTGTTGGGTGGGCAGTAGAGAGGGTCTGGGGATGGATGCTCCTCACTACAAACTGATTGCTTAATAGCTGCAGATATGTAGGTATTTTGTAAGGATTAAGTGCATCCTGCAAGTAGTGTACCTGTGTGGTACCTAACAGAGGGTGAATGTTCTGTATGTACATTACTTATTAGTTACTTATTAATGACTATCACCAGTGGGCATGGGAATAGGGGCTAAGCTTATCAAAGAACAAAAGGCTTTAGAACAATAGCACATCCCTTCTCTTTTTGTTTCCCACAGTGTTTCCTCATGACCTCTTTGGATTGAGCATTAGGGCTGTTTTCTTAGTTGTAAAGGCCGAGTCACAAGAGAAGAAAAGGGCAGTGGAGACAGGCCATCCTTGGAATTTGAAATGGCATATGTCCAAATTTCCAATTTATGATGGGTTTATGATGGGTGTGTGAGTGTGTAGTAAGCATCTGAAATGGGAATTTTAAGATGACTAACTCTAAAGGCCATTCTGGGTGTGAATTCTACGTTCGCATGATATTGGTGTTACATAAGTCAGAGGAGGAAGAGATCGATGAGGAGGAGGAGAATCTAACCAGGTCAGGACAAATTCCCAGGTAGTGTCTGCTATGTGATATAACTTCACAACTATCCTGTGAGACACTGTGAGTGCTAGTTTATCAATGGGGACACTGAGGCTAGGTGAGGCTAGGAGGCAAAAGAGTTGTCCCAAATCATGTAACTAGTAAGTGATAGGGTCTGGTGTGGACAGTAATGGATAGGTATCGATTGGTGGTACAAAGTCAGTCAATCTGAGGGAGTGAAGAGCTCAAGGAATGATGCAGTCAGAGGTTAGGGAGATACAGCTAAAGGATGTAGTAGGAAGATGTCTGTGGGATTTACAGGCTAGTGTGAGCCGCTGGAGATCCCAGCAGAGGTCTTAAGGGAGTAACATCAAGTAACATTCTTAAAAGGTCTCTTATTTTGGCCTTCCGGGAAGGCTAAGGGGGATAAATAGGGAAATCAGCTTCCAGAAACAGATCCTTCCAACTATTCTGTATTCAAGAGCAATGGATTGGGCCAAGCAAAGAGTATTTGTGATTAAATTCCCTGGGGTATCGCTTTCCAAGGACAAGTTTTAGATTCTATATCGGACAAGAGTTTGAACTTTTTTTTTTTTTTTTTATTGTTGTGCCTGGAGTTTGATTGCTATCTACAAGGGAAACAGACAGTGGAAACTATTTCATCAGGACTGATGGGAAAAACACATTTTCACAGTGCCCTGAATAGCAATGCTTAGTGTTTGAAGTCATAATCATAATAATGAGTAAGCTGGGAGAAGGAGAAGACACTACAAATGACTTCAAACAGAAAGAGAGAGAGGAGAGAAAGATAATCATGAAAGTCAGACTGAGTGTAGATTGTTGGGGAGAAATTTCCCCCGAATATTAAGCTCTTCCCGAAGCTTTCTTCCTGAGTTTTGCATGGGCTGTGTGGTGGGGGGAAGTAAGTTGATGTGATTAGACATCTGTTGGACGCAGCATATTCAAGGTTTACCAAAGCTGCCTGCTGGCCTGATGCCTCATCAGTTCCTTTATTTCTTTATTCTTTATTCATTAATTTATTTAATCATTTTTCATTCGTTACATATTATCTCAACACTTCTAAGTGTGAGGCTATGAGATTCGGCTAAGAGAGCAAAGATGAACAAATAAGATGAAACTTAACAGTTTAATGAAGAAGAATAGTACAGGTAAATATAGCTCGTGTGACAACGCTAGAATGAACGTATCGAGAAATTAAAGGAGGAAGCAGAGAATAGTCTTTAACTTTCACTTTGTCATACCTACTTTGTGCTAAAAATATAGAATGATCAGAATGTGCTCCCTTCTTGCTCCAAGCCTCACCGTGTAATGGAGAAATGCCTACTCTGGAAGGAACTGGAATCAACAACTCCAAGCCCATGGAAGATAATGGCTTTACTATTGGCAAGCCCAGTGAGTGAGAGAGATAAGAAGACAGATCTAGATTCCATTTAGCTCAAAATGTTGTAACTCTCAGGGTTCACAAAGAGAGTTCATCAGAAAGCTGTGAGACTCATGGTGGCTGAACTTGGTGTCTCTTGATCCAGTGTCTCCTGATCTGCTGGGTGGGGGTGTTGCTCTTTACTGAGGTGGAGAACATTGGATGGGAAACAGATGTGGGGGGAGAATGTTAAGTTTTATTTGGGGCACATTTAGTTTGAGATGCCTGAAATAAATCCAAATGAAGATGTTAAGGAGGCAATGTAGATATAAGACAAGAAGTCAGAAGAAAATATAATCTGGAGATGTAATTTGGAAGTTGTTATCACAGAGATTATTGTTACCAAGGACTTTAATAAAATCGTCTCAACAATGGTTATATGAGTATTCAATATGTTTTCTGGTAACTTCTCAGGACTTTAGAAGAATGGAATCAAAAAATGTTGCTTGAGAGGAATACTGCAGTTCATTTTATATAATTATTGGCATTGGTTCTTGACTCAAAAGGGACCATTTGGTCACCACTCAACTCCTACTCAATGCAACAGTCTACCCCAGAGCATCTTGGTCTTAGATTGAATACCAGTCATAGGAGGTCTTGTAACAATTGCTGGACAACATGGTTTAGTGCAAAGGAAGCATGTTTCTGATTATAGGCTACACTACACTTAAGCCCTGGATTTGCCAGTTAAACCATATTACCATCCAGTCCTCATTGTGTTTTATCCATCGGCCAATGCTAGAAGACCTTGTTCAATGCAGAGCTATTCAAATATCAGGGCTGATATAGTAATTTAGTGATTTTGTCAACTAATGAACAAGGCCAATCTAGGATTTTTTTATTTTCTTGAACTCATTTGAATTTCTGGTGACAGCATTTCTTTTTCTTTTCTTTTTTTGGGGGGTTTGGGCATTATAAAACATCTTTTAGACTTCTTTTATTAACCCATCCAATTTTGTGTGAGTTCTTAAGTTCTTAGTGTCCTTCGTAAAAATACTCGGCTTTAACACATCATAGAACTGTTGTTAGTCAGCTTGTATGGAACTGAGTTGCCACTCAGTTAAAACCTTTTTTCCCAGGAGGGGAGGTTCATACCCCATAAATCAGACACATGCTCAGGGTATAAAGAGCTTGTAGCAGAGTTGGAACTGCCATCTTGTGCCCTCTGTTTCATCTTGTCCATCTGCTGACCAAACCCATTCCCCTGTTTCTAAGGAAAAAGGCTGGGAGATACATGAATTGGAACTTTTTGCAAGTCAGTCTGGTATTACAACACCGCCCTCTGATGAGTTAAGTGCAAATGAATCAGAACCAGATGGGCAAATTTTCCTGAAAACAACGTGTTTAAAAAGTGGAGAAGGAGAGAAATATTGGGCGAAACTGTCAAAGATCAGTGGCTACATCAGATGCCCAGCTTTCAGATACTCCCATCATTGCCTCCTGGAGAAAATGACATGTCAGAGGTCCCAGGGAAAACAGGCAGTCAGAGGTAGAGACTATACGCACAGTCCTATACTAGCAAGGCTGTCTTCAGCCTTCATTTTCTCAGAGGCCGTTCTTGGCAGGCAAATGAGGTTTGGGTAAATAAAGCAATCGTAAGGAATCAGTTCTTGAGAAACATCCAGGCCTAGACTGTTAACATGCATTTCTCTTGGATTGTTATGAGATTCACATTTTCAGATTCAACTAAAGTTTCTTGAATACTTATTAAATACAAGGTTTTGTGTTAGGCACTCCTGTGGTTCTTTCCTTGCTTTGTCAATCCAATGAAGGTGTGAGGTGGTAGGATCATGAAGAGTTGAGTGATCTCAGGCTCAGAGAAATGAAACCACTTGTTCAAGGTTACACAGCTAGGCAGCAATGGAACTGTGCTGTCCAACCCAGTAGCCCCTAGCTACATGTGGCCATTTAAATTTAAATGTTAATTCTAAATAAAATTAAAAACTGAGTTTCTCAGGTGCTGTAGCCACATTTCAAGTGCTGTATTGCCACACATGGCTGGTGGCTACCATATTGGACAGTACAGATGGAGAACATTTAAATCATTGTAGAAAGTAGTATTGAACAGTGCTGCTATAGAGCCTGGGTTTCAATTAATAGCTTTCTGACAAAGCTATTTCTGTGCTCCTTCCATTATATCGACCTGCGTTGTCTCATGTAATACAAGCTTCTAAAAGAGAAGACAGTACTTCCTAAGCACAACTATTTACTAGAAATGTTCTCCTCTTTACCCCAAATAGAGCATACACTGAGACTCAGGCTGACTCTTTATTAAGCCAACTCTGTCCTATATGTGGCTGCTGTGGAACAGCTATGGACCAGGAGTCAGATGAGAAGAGACGAGAATGAATGATGGGTGTACTGTGCCCCTACTGGACTCAGCTACATTTCAGGGGCATCCTAGCACCATGGCAGAGGCGATTGCCAGGGGCAGTGTTAAACTTAGCAAAGTTAGGAAGGAAGACAAAGGGAATCAGTATGGTGGAGGGGAAAGATAGTGCAAATTGGGTCAGAAAAAGTTGGGTCTGAATTCCATAGCCACATAGGCTTGGGAAAGCTGTGAAGAAGGATGGTGCCAACTCCCTTACAGGCATGTGAGGAGTTAAATGTATTAGTAGCTGTAAGACACTTAGCATAGTGTCTGATGCATATAGTAGGTGTTCCATAAAACTAGGTGCCTTGGGCCAGTCATGCCCTCTTTCCTGTTGGGAGTTACCATCCGTTCAGTAGTGTTCAAAAGAGGACACTCCAATTTCAACGCTTTCTTCCCATCTTCAAAACTAGTTATCAGGAAAACTGCTGATATTGTTCTTTACAATATGTATGAATTACAGCAAACTTCCCAGAGTGACATCTTCCTTTTTTATTTTTTTGCATCATCTAATCTTGTAAAAGCAAGCATCTTTATTTCGCTACATGTTTCCCTGAAAATAATACCTAGCCAGACCATCAGCTGTAATGCATCTTTTGGAGCAAAAATTAATATAAGACCGGGTCTTAGTTTATTTTAATATGAGACCCAGTATAATATAATATGATATGATATAACATAATATAACATAACATAACATAACATAACATAATATAATATAATATAATATAATATAATATAATATAATACCACGTATGATATAACATAATATAATAATACCAGCTATAATACAATATAATACCGGGTCTATATTAATTTTTGCTCCAAAAGATGCATTAGAGCTGATTGTCCGGCTGGGTCTTATTTTTGGGGAAACATGGTATCTTAATCTTCACATTACAGTAGGTTTGAAGTTGTATAATCAGAGAATGACATTAGGCATACTTAGGCAAAGTCAGTGAATTTTAATCCTGGAGCATTTTCCTCTGCTATTATTTATTTGTTTATATATCGTTGTCACATTTCGTCCTATAAACTGTTTGCAGCAGCTTGTTGAATATGGCCATACTAAAATAGGAAAGTAGAAATTTAAAATATTTAATACTCAGAACCTGGGAAAATATAAATTAGAATACAAGATTAAGATCGCAGAGAATACTATAACCTAGAAATGTAGATCGTAAGGGAAGATATCACCCTGAAATAATGAAATTGTATAATTCACATAATTAGCCAGTAGTAGTTAATCAATAATGTAATGCCTTATGTTTGACTAACACTATAGAATGATTCACAGTACTTGCCACATGAGAGGTTCTGTGAATGTTTTTTGCATGGTGTGAGAAAAATGAACCTCCAAGAGGTAAATCATTTGTGAAGGTCACCTAGCTACTTAGTAACAGAGCCTGGATCTAGGCCCTATATCTCCTGACTCTAATTCATTGCCCTTGGGAGTGATAACGACTCTCATTGATTCAACACTAAAAATATAAAAGGCTCTTTTAGTCCCGGACCACTTCTACTGAGCCACCCAGTGATCCTGGGAGGTCGGTATTGTTACCCCAGCTGAAGGTGAGATGAGACTCACACATGACAGCTTATATGGAACACAATCAGTATTTGAATTCTGATGGTTTCACTTCAAGTCCAGTGTTTTTTCCACCACAGTCCAGGTCTTTCTCTTTCCCACTGTTCCCAAAGGAGCAAAAGTGAAAATAAAAACAGAAATACACCATTTCCCAACCACAGCATTACACGTCTATGAGGGATCAGGGTGTGTGGGGGGCTGATATTTCCATCTTCTTATGACAGAAAAAGGAACCCAAGAGAAGTCCCCTCTGGTCAGTAACTCTTGCAGTCCTTTGGAACAAATACTCTGATATTTGCTTTTATTAAAGGGCATTTAAGTTCTAAATGTCATCTAGGCTAAGCCCATGTATCTTGGTGTATAGAATATGTGGGAAGAATTCAAGAAATGGTCATGGCCATGTCACCAGGGTTGCTTGGTGAGTCCATTAAATCAGCTCTTCCCAACTGGCCATTTCCTTTCTTAAAGACATGTTGGGAAGGGGTGTGTTGAAGTGCCGTGTGTGTGTGTGTGTGTGTGTGTGTATGTATGTTGTATGTGTGTCTCTGTGTGTATTAGGGTGATTTTTTCCAATGTGTGTTATGTGTTTTATGATCTTCACAGATGTGAGACTTCACTATGATGAGAAGGGTGGGGGGAGAGGCTATTATTTGGGAGAGGAGGAGAAAGAGGTGAAATTGATGGGAGACAGGAAACAGAATTGTGTAGATTTAATTGGCCTCATTTTATAGCATTTAGTCCTGTTTTCACAAGGTAGCAATGAATAGGCTCATAAAGGTAAACCGTTTTTCACTGTTATTGGGCCAGGAGTTGAAAGTTTCATTGTGATTCCTCCTTGGAGCTCATGTGGCCACTTCAAATATTAACTCCTTTTTGCCTCAGTAATTTAGAATTTCAGTGGAACCATTTGAACATTGGCTGGATGATGATCCCGTATGTTCGTAAAGAGATTCCATTTACAGAGCATTCATCCATGTTGTCCCATCTGTTATTTGATCTTCAGAATAAATCCAGAAAGTACCCAGTACAGATTATTACTCCCACTTTCCTAACTAGAAAACTGAGGCCCAGAGAAGTTAAGTGACTTGCTAGAGTTACAGGCAATACCAGGCCTGGAAAGGAAGAGAAAGGCCCCAATATGTGCTGCTTATCACCTGTGTGCTACCTACTGTGCTGAAAGAGGACCCTCAATCTCAGAGAGGGATCAAAATTGGCCTAAAGTCATTCAATTTAGGCTCCACCAACAACTGGGGTAAATAACAACCAGAAACTGAGCCTGCCTCTCTCTCAAACCAGTGGCCCTTTTTACTATACCACTAATTCTCTGTATATAATAGCCAGGGGGCATGTTTTGAAGGAAGAAAGGCCTTGGCATTGATTACTCTAAACATCCCACAAACCAAACATTATGTAAATCAGGACCCACCATGTGAATAATAGCTCACATGTGTATGGTACTTTTTTCAAAGGCACTTTCTTTGTGTAGATCCTTCTTTAACTCTCACAACAGTCTCGTGAGCTAGATATTCTTATCATTCCCATTTTATAAGTGAAGAAGGTGAGGCTCAAAGATGTAACTTATTGAAGGTCATACAGCTAGAGGTTCGCAGAGCAGGTATTCTAACCTAGATCTGACTAGAAAAGATTGTCTCCTTTTAAGCCACGTTTTCTACAGTCTATTTCCTGTTTCATTTGGGTCATTTCTATGGTCACATGTCTTCAATTGAATCTATTCCATCCCGTTCTCATTACCTACAACAACATGAAGTTCAAACTGCTTAGTCTGCAGTTCAAGATCCTCAGGTTTTCCAAATTCACCTCCCTCTACCTCTTGACCACCTCATGCCCCAGCCATGTTCCAGTGAATGCTTTCCCCTGACAGCCCCCATTGCTCTCCAATCCTTCAGTTGTGTTTAAAGTGGCATTTTCTTCCTGCTTCCCCTTTGAGAATGCTTTGTCTCTTTCAAGGACCACCTCAAATGCCATTACTTCCAAGTACCCATCCAGGAACTCCCAATTGAGTGTAATGGGCCCCACAGTGGTCCGCGATGGCCCAGGTTAGAATATCTATCTTGTCTTCTTCACCCTCTCCAATCCCACCTTGAGTGCCCAGGCAGAGTATCATTCACTGCTTCACCCTCACCACTGACCACAGCGACTGACAAGCACGAGGTGCTGGAGACAAGGAGTGAGCATTTTCTATAGATACCGTGTTTCCCCGAAAATAAGACCTAGCTGGACAATCAACTCCAATGCGTCTTTTGAAGCAAAAAGTAAGACTTCGTTTTATTTTACTATAAGACCGGGTCTTATATAATGAATATAATATAATATAATATAATATAATATAATATAATATAATATAATATAATATATACTGGGTCTAATATAATATAATATAATACCGGGTCTTATATTAATTTTTGCTCCAAAAGACACATTAGAGCTGATTGTCTGGCTAGGTCTTATTTTCGGGGAAACAGGGTATGTAAACATTGACTTATATGTCATAATACATATATGGCTTCCCATGATTCCTTTTGGTGTAGTAGAACAATTGAGGGCTTTGGGACCACATAGACCTGGGTCCAAACCCTGGCATATTTCCTTCTCGGCTGTCACCTTGGGCATTCCTTATGTAGGCCTCCTAACCTTCAGTTTGCCCATCTGTTAAAATGGTGATGGTGCTGCCTTTCCTGCAAAGAGAATAGCTGTGAGGATTGAACAAGGAGGACAGAGGCATTCGTGACAGTGCTTGGTGCACAGAGACTCAGTAAATGTTAGTTGTCAGGCAGAGCTATTTTTATTGTCATAGTTTATAATACCTCTCAGCAATGCCATTAGATTTTCTTTGGATTTAGTGTGCAGTTGCTTTAGAGTTTAATTCCTCACCTTGACCAACACTCAACTTTTCTGTTTGACGTCTGCCATTTCCCATGTTTATTTGTGTCACTTGCTGGTATTATATACTTAGAGTTGTGGCTTTGTAAACCATTACTTAAAATGCTCCGGTGCTTTAAGAGGCAGAATATTGGGGAAAGAACGTTAGGCAGAAGGGAGTAGTGGAGGAAGGGAACAGGGTTGGAACCCATTACTTAGGGAAGCCACTCAACCTCTCTGGGACTTCTTTCCCTCGTCTGCCAATTGAGGAGTGCTTGGCAATATAGGGTGTAAAATCCCTTAGTGTTTAAAAGCACTGCATGTATAAACCTTTCACTTTCCAATCTTGATATATCAAATACTCTTAGACATAAATATGAAATGTACACAAGTGCATCTCCCCCTGCTCTCGTTCCAACACACACACACACACACGCACATACACACATACACACCCTAAACGCCCAGAGGAAATCCACAGTTCTGTTGTTTGAACATGTTGTTTTCTTTAGCCAAGTGGTTGTTTGAAAATGTTTTCTGATTGTAGCAGCAGTGAGGCCGCCTCTCTAGGAGGAGTTGAGTTATTTCTCTTTGAAGAGTGCTGTTTACTGGAATAAATTCCACCTCCTTCTTTGTTTGGCTCTTCCTTTGTAAACAATCAAAGCCAACTGGCAGAACCGGGCAAGCTCAAGTTTGTTCAGTTCAATGTGGCATCTGGCTTTATTTCTTTTCTTTTTTTCTAAGCTGAAGTACAGGCTGCATTGTGAGCCCCAAATTCCTTTGCAAGTGGCAAGTAATTCTGTAAGCACTGACCAAGAGTCCACCATATCCCAAGCACTGTGGGGAAAAGGAGGGAAAAGTGGTCTGGAGTTCAGGATGGTGGTGGGTCATGGCAGGGCCGGGGCGAGAATCAGAGACCCTTTAGTCCCGTGTCTCCCGTGTGTTTTCACATAACACTTGTCCCATGAGTCGCTCCTCAGAAAAAGGTCCAGTGGCAGATAAAATTGATAAAAAAGAAAGGCATAGCATGCCTTCTAATCTGGATTCACAATGTACCTGAGCCTATGAAAGGTTCTGAGACTTTCAATTCAAAACATTGTGTTTAATTTTGTTTAACTGAATTTCCCAAGTTTATATGACTAAGTGATGTGTGTGCAGGCATGTGTGTGTAGGTAACACTAATTAACGGTGTAAGGGAATTTGTACCAAGATAATTTTGACCTCAAAGCCCCACTATCTCATTGTTCTTCTACTACTTGTACCTGCTAAAAAGTCAGCCATTCAAAATGGAGGCCACCAGCTGTCTCTGGCTCATTGACAGAGTTTGTTTTGGCCTTTGTAGTATCAGCCTCAGAGGGTTTCACATTTTTTAATTATTTTACAACATTTGGAAGTTGGGTATTTTCTTATAAAAAGCCAAGATTCTTGCTTTTCTTGAAAAATTGGAAGACCTAGCAATATTTGGCCATAGTTCGTCATGGTGACCGCAGGAGTGCAGCTCTTCCCTTGCACAGGGCACCAGCTCTCCAGTTCATCACATTCCCACACAGATTGACTTCACTTACTGTGTCTCAGTCTTGACCCTCGTTGTGATTTGAGCTGCTGATCCCTGATTCAGAGAAGCACCTAATGAGGCCACAACTTTGCTCCTCATGTTCACCGGCTTTTCATTTCCAAGAGCTGATTGCTGATTTTGATTAGACCACCTTTGACAGGTGAAACCCAAGGGCACCTGGCATAGGTGAACCACTACGTATCAACAACAACAACAACAAACAACAGACAATATTTATTGAGTGGTTATTGTGTGTCCACTTCTGAATTTAGCATTGAGCAAGAATTCCCTTATTTAGTCTTCATAACAATTTTAAAAAGTAGGAATTATTATGCCGCTCATTTTTTATTTTTTAATGATTTTTATTAAAAATATAGTTAACATACAATATTTTATTTGTTCTAGGGGTATACCATAGTTATTCAACACTTATATACCTAAAGAAGTGATCACCATAGTCCAGCAATCAGTTGACACCATGCTATGCTATCACAATATTGTTGACTCTATTCCCCATGCTGTGTGTTACATCACCATGACTTATGTGTCTTATACCTGGAAATGTGGACCTCTTATTCCGCTTCACCTTTTCCCTTGTCTGCTCCAGAGGTAGACACTCTCTATTTTCCTAGGTTTATTATATAACTATCCCTGCTGAGTTAGTCTAGAACAAAAGATGTCAGTCCTCTGCTCAGAAGATATGCAAAATGGGAGAGACCCAGGGAGGACTGTCTCCCCAAAACACTGAGTAATATTTAGCTTCCCTTGGAAAAGAGCAAATTGACCTATAGGGATTTTAACCAGGGTTTTGGAAATTGACATAAATTAGTCTATTTTGTTAATTCTATAACTACCCTGGTTTCTTAAGACTATTTCTTTTGTCACTGTACTTCAACTTCTATTGAATTTCCATTATATAAATCCTACATTAATGCTTCCCCCACCCCTCTAACTAGGCAACAAGAGATTCCAATGACTGATTCTTAAATATGTCTCAAAGCAACCAGCTCTTAAATCAGTGGTCTTTCTTGTCTATTTGGAAAACGATCTTCTTTATATATATATTTGGAACAAAGAATGGTGATGAGCTTTCTTTTTAGCAAGGGCAGAGGGATTCCTGTGGAAGTACTCTGTAACTTCAATTAATTCCCCCCCCCCCCAGCTCCCTCGTCATCTCTTTTCTGCTTTTTATAGTGGAAGCTTTTTAAATGTCACATCTGTTTCTAATCACAGTCTTTAGTCTTTTGCTGTATGGTCAACTCAGCAACCTGACTTGTAAAGGGATCCAGATTATTTTGTAAGACAACCAACATATGTTGAAGAAAATCATCTGTTTAATATTCCAATTACAAAACAAACAAACAAACAAACCCAAGACAAGTTGTCTTCACTGTTTATACTGAAGACAGGAAGAATGAACTGCCTTTTTATGACAAAGGATTTACTGTCCAACTTAATCACAAAGAAAGATGTTAAAGGAATACATTATGCTTTTTAAAAAGGAAATATTTTTTAAATGATCAAACACTTCATACAAAGAAAATCACTTAGCAGACCCTATTATCTATCACAAAGATTAAACAGATATTAATATTTTGTCATATTTGCTTCAGCTCTTTAAAAAAAAAAGACAAGGACCATAGTTAACCCCAACTCTCCTCTTTTACAAAGGGGTAACTTCTATTTTGTGTATTTTTAGAATTTTCACAAATTATATAATACTGGAAGTACTCTTTTTACATTCAGCATTACATTTTAAGCATTTATTTCTCATAATATATTTTCATCTAGCTTATTCATTAAGTGATTTAATATCATGTTAAGAACTAAACTCTGTCATCAGATTTTCTGGGTGTAAAATCTGAGTCTATTGTTAACTAAGCACATGAACTTGGGCAATTTACATAATCTCTTTGAGTCTTGATTTTCTCATATGTAATATGAGAATAGAATAGTAATACCAACATCACTGAGCTGTTGTAGAGATTAAAGAGGTAATGCAGTTAGAGTATAAAGAATGGTGTATATGTTTGATAGAGCTGCCATAACAAAATTCCACAGACCGTGTGGCTTAAACAGCAGAAATTTTTTTTCTCACAATTCTGGAGACTGGAAATCCAAGATCAGATGGCTGCAGGTTTGGTTTCTTCTGAGACAGGGGCTGTCTTCTAGCTGTGTCCTCACATGGTCTTTTTTTCTGTGCACATGTGTCCCTGTTGTCTCTTTCTGTGTCTACACTTCCTCTTCTTGTAAGAACACCAGTCAGATTAGATTAAGACCCACCCAATGGGCTTATTTTAACTTAACTACCTCTTTAAAGGTCCTAGGTCTAAATACAGTCACATTCTGAGGTATTGGGTGTTGGAACTTCAGCATATGAATTTTCAGGGTGGGGGAAGTGACACAATTCACTCCATAACAAATAGGTATGATTGTTATTATTATGGTTTTATGTGAGTGTTCCTTAGTTTATCTATCCTCCCTATGGTCACCACTGAGAAAAAGTTGGGTTTCCAGATTTTGACAATTCCAAAAAGTTCTGAAATAAACATCTTTGTACAAGTCTCTTTGGGCACATGTAAGACAGCTTTTTTTCTTCTTTTTTTTTTAGGATAGAAATCTAGAAGTGGAATTGCTGAGTCTTTAACTTTATTATGTATTGTCAAGTATTATACGGTAACTCTCCAAAGGGGTGGTATTAATTAATAATCCTGCCAATGAAGTTTAGATATTTCTCTTCTCCACATTCTTGCTAACATTAGTTGTTACCAGATTTATTAATTTTTGCAATAATTGCTCTAAATTAACATCTTATTGTGTTAATTGTATTTTTTTATTTTTAATTAATTCATTAATTTTGCCAAGTGAATCCAAATAAATAATATTTGAGTGTCTTATCATGAGCTTGTCATTCATCTTCCCTGCTGCCTATGAACCAATAGCTGTATCCTTAGCCTATGTTTCTGTTACAGTGTCTTTATTCTCTAAATTTATACAATATCATTATAAGTTATAAATAATAATCGTTGGTTATTTATACACATTGTGAGTATATTTTTCGAGTCCATAGCTTGATTTTTTAATTAGATAATATCTTTTGTCAAACAGAACGTTTTAGTTTAAATACAATGACATTTCTTAACTTCTTATTAATAGTTTTTGCTTATTTTGTCTTAAGAAATCTTTCCCTACCACTAGTCATCAAGATATTATCCAGTCTTTATATGTAGCAAACTGAATAACATTTCATTATTTTTATTCTTCCATTTTTGCTTAGTTATTTTTGGCCATTTGTTCTTCTGTATGAATTTTATTGCTCAGCTTAAGTTCTTTGAAAATTCTTGTTTGAGTTTTGGTAGTAATGAGGTTTATAACTGAATATATAGATTCTTAGAGTGAAAATTGGCATTGTTATATAGAATTATTTTCAACCAATGGGTCTGGAAAATCTTAATTTATTTGGGTATTCTTATGTGTCCTTCAAAAGTTTAATAAATATTCTCTGAAAGGTATTACATACATTTTGCAGTTTATTTTTAGGTCTCAATATTTTCCATTACTATTGGAATAGTGTTTTTAAAAAATGTATGTTCTCTAATTGTTTTTAGCTGAAATTTAGGGATAATATTTTTTAATAGCTAGATTTAGTATTCAGACCTTTGCTGAGGATTCTTTTTGGTATTCTATGCAGGAAAGTACATCATTTGTGAATATGGACTGGTGTATTTTGTTCTGACTCTCCTTACACACATTTTTCTTGTCTTTCTACATTGCCTAAGACTTGCAGCACAATATTTAAGAGAATGGGATCATTTTTGTTTGTTTGTTTAGTTCTTATTTTTAAAAGGATTGCTTCTAATGATTCACCATTAAAAATGAGGTTTGCTTTAGTTTCTTTTTTTTATAGTTATTCTTAATAACCTTCTATTTTTTAAAGTTATGAATGGGAGTTAATATATTCTTTTCTATACATATTTAGTATATCTTAACCAAAACTTATTGACTATGCTATATTTTTTATGCCTCACTGAAACTCATTTTCTAACATTTTGTATATTTATGTCTCTGTTTATAATTAAGAATGAGTAATAACTTGCTTTTCTTATAAGTCCTTAGATTTTTTAGCAAGGTTTTTATCTTAAAAATTATTTAGGAGTCCTTTTGATTTTTCATTATTATCTGTAATAGTTTATGAAATATAGCTTATTGGTTTCTTGAAGTTTGATCAAAGTTACCTATAAAATAGATCCAGCTTGTTTATTTTATTGTACTTAGTTTTCTAATGTATTGTATTCAGTCTCTTTAAAGAAACTTGATTCTTTTTTTCTCAATCACTTTCGTTTGTTATATTTTTCTAAGATATTGTCCAATCTATTTAAGTTTTAAAGTTTCTTGATATAAATTATTGGTAGTAATCTGTTATGATTTCCAGCATCTGTATTTATAGATACTTTATTCTTAATATTGGTTTTTATGCATTCTCTCTCTCATTAAATAAAACTTGCCTGACATTTGTCTATTTTGGAAGTCCTTTAAAAAGAAGATTTTGGTTGTGTTTTTAAAATACCTCTCATGTGGGATATAAAGCTGCATTTTCATCCCATGATTTAGAGACCACATATATCAATAATAAATTCTTGGCAAATAATTTAATTTTCAATGGACTATATTATAAAGATTTGTTCAATGAATTTGAAGGACTATCTACCTCTGGTGTGATTTTACTCACAATACTCCTGACACCAAATGTTGCTGGGTTTTTTCACAATAACCAATTCTCCAACTCTTTAGACATCAACCAGGTGTTCTACAACTCCGTTCAATTCTGACACCAGCTACCCAGAGTTAGTGTCAGCATCCACTTCAGATGCCAGGTTACTTACACTTCTGTCTGACTTAGCTACAAAGTTGGGGGGTTCTCACAGACCCCTTCTTTTCAGGTTTGATAATTTGCTAGAATTGCTCACAGAATTGAGGAAAGGGCTTTGCTTACTATTACTAGTTATTATAAATTATACAACTCAGGAACATCCAAATGGGAAAGGTGCATAGGGCAAAGCATGGGGGTGAGGGATGGTTGGACGTGGAGGTTCCTTGCTCTTTCTAGGCACGCCCCCCTCCCAGTACTTCAATGTGTTCACCAGCTTGGAAGTTCTCTGAATCCTACCATTTAAGGATTTTTGTGGAGGTTTAATTATATAAGCGTGATTGGCCATTGGTGATTAACTCACCCTCCCTAACCGCCTTACCTTTCACCCTCCCAAGGCTGGGGAGTGAAAGCTTCAACCCTCCATTTATGCCTTGGTCTTTCTGGCAACCAGCTCACATCCTGAAGCCGTCTAGGGGCCTAGTCATCAGCAACTAGTCATCTAATTAGCATAAACACAGGTATGGCTAAAAGGGGCTTATTATGAATTAAACAACAGATGCTCCTCTCATCCCTATAACTCAGGAGACTCCAAGGGTCCCAGAAGCTCTTGTGCCAGGAACCAGGACAAAGATCAAACATACATTTCTCATTATATCACAATATCACACTACCATATGTTAAAAATTGGGCTAGAGGCTTTGAGAATTTGTAGTTCTTACCTTGATGACTAATCATGGCATGATGGCCACATGTATTACTAATGGCAATATTATGTGAAAAATGCTGAAACTGAACTCTTAACTCCCTCTTCCCCTGAAGATCCCCATGTCTGTAAACGGCATTGCCATTTGCTCCATTACACAGGCCAAAATACTTGAAGTCATCTTTGATTCTCCTCTTTAACTCTCTCTTTCACACTTTGCATCCATCCGTCCATAAATCCTGTTATGTTCCATCTTCAAAATATATTCCAAACCTGACCACTTCCCACCAACTGCACTGCTACCACTCTCAGACCACTGTCATCTCTCCCCTGACCTATTGAAACTATCTCCTAATTGATCTTCCTGTTTCCATTCTTGCCATTAAAGTTTATTCTCAGTAGACCAGCAGAGGGATTCTTTAAAAAGAGAAATCAGATGATTAATTCCTTGATTCAACCCATCCAGTGGCTTCCTTAAATAAACGGAATAAACTGAAAATTCTTACCATGATCTACGAGACCCATCTCAGTCTGTCCTCTGGCTTCTTTTCTGCCTTTACATCCCCTCACCCTTCCCCTTGTTCACTCTATTCCAGCAACACTCATCTACTTGGTGTTCCTTGAATACATTGAGTATGTTCCCTTATGGACTTGGCACTTGGGGTTCTCTTCTTGTGAAATAGTAACTCCCCCACACCCACTCTTACTCCCTCAGTTCATTCAGATCTCCAGCTGTCATCTAATCAAGAGGTCTTCCTTGACCACCCTATTTAGAATGTTCTGCCCCCATTATGGCCTTACCCTGATTTAATTTTCTTTATAATGTTTATATGAAATTAGATTGATTATTTGTTTGTTTGTTTATTTTCTCAGTCATAGGAATGTAAATGCCATAAGGGTAGGTCTTTGTTTTGTTGGTGTGGTGTTTGCATGCCCCATAATTTTCTAGTTCAATCACTGCGTTACTTTTCTAGGTAACAATTTCAGATCTTTGCTTCTCTTTCCAAACCTCCAGCATACCTCTCCCCTCTTCCCCCACTCTGTGATATTGCCTCCAACACCAGTGAGAAAGTACTACATACTTTTCTACATACTCTCACCGTGGCATCTACCAACAACCCATATTCTGCTTTTCTTCCTTTAATATAGATGGACATTCATAAATTTATCAAAGGCCAGCCCTTCTTCCTGTGCAGTGAATCCATCCCCTCTTACCTACGCAGTGACTTGCCTCTAGCAGTTTCACTGTCCCTTGCATAATTAATGTATCTGTCCTTCTTTTTCTACTGGAACTTTGCTATCAAGATATAACACGGTGTTCAATGTTTCATCTTCAAAAATAACGTTCCTTTTATCCTGCATACCCCTCCAACTACCTTCTCATTTCTCTGCTCCCTATATAGCAAAATGATGTACTTGCTTCTAACTTTCTTTTTTTGGGAAAAGTAATTTGAAAATGAAACCAAGATACTCAGTTTTAGTGGATCTTGCAGGAAATTGCATTGTATGTTTTTAAGACTCCCTTGGTGAATGTGTTCAGGATTGAGAACTATTAATTTAAGTTTTTGTGTTAGGAACTATCACTAACTGAAGATGACCATAAATGAAAATGAAATTCTCCAATTTTACTGGAAGTCAGTAGAACAAAGCATTTGATTTATATTTAGTTTACCAGGAACATGGTCATGATGGAAAATTTGGTAAACCTCTCTATTATTTCTCTGTTTATATGACTGTCAAGAAAATTGAGATGGGTAACAAGAAATCTTAGCATTAATTTTGTCTCTGTAGGCTAATGCTTGCTTGTTCCAGCCTTATTGATGTGAGAAGCAGGCAGCACATAAAGTGGGAGGAAGAGGTGGAAATTATGATTTTTCTAGTTACTAACACCTTTTTCCAGACATAGATGACTAAGGTCCATACACATTCTTGTAAAATTTTCATAGTATTTAACACCTTGCCTTTCATGTGGTAGTTGTTCAATGCATATGTAGTGCATGAATAAAAATAGGAAGCCGATTGTGTCCATAGCACCTCCATGCTTGCAATTCCAGAAGTAGTCAGAAAGTTCATGACGTATAATCCAGGATGACTAAAAAGCAGGATAAATCTTACACTCTAGTACCTTATGACAATTATTTTCATTTTTTCATGCAATCAAAAAAATGGTTATTGAGTACCTTTCACATACTGGGTGCTAGGATTGGTGCTGTGGATGCAGATTTGGTATCTACACATAGAAATTTTAATCTGCTATGATTGTAATCCAGACAAATAATCTAATTTGCACTGATCTCTTGTTATGTGGTTTTATGAAGATCATTTCTCTGGTCTGTGTCTCAGAGTCTCCATGAGAAATGAGTGTATATTTCCTAGATTACAATGAGGATGAAATGAGAAATTACATGAAAATGTTTACAAAGCATGAAGGATAGCATGAGCCTTACTTATTACGGTAACAGTTTACGCCCTACATTTTAACAAAGTATATTGGTAAAGGAACAAACATAAAGGGTGAAGTTGAGTAGTTTTGCTGTTAAATGGGGTTTGTAAACTAATTGTCTCTGTTTGTGAGAAGGGCCATTTTAGGTTTTCTGCCGTTAAAGTTGATCGTTGAGAATAAAAAAGCCTACTTCCTACTTCAACCATCAAGTGCAAGGGCCTAATATTACCTGCTACTAATCAAGTTAGCCTTGCTGGGCTTGCGTGTTGTTTGTGGGGCTCTTAAAACCTCAGGCCCTCTGCTGGATGTGGAGGGCTTCCAACAACATAAACTGGCAATCAAATATTGTCTTTAATCACCAGATTTCTTTGGGTCAGGCCTCTCCTCTGGTGGCTAGCTCTCAGTGGTAAGCCACTTAATTAAATGCCTCTCCCAAATCAGAAACATGAACTGCTACCAACACCAAGGAACCATACTTTTTTACAGACACTCCTGCATTGCCTTCAGAGAGGCCGAACTTCAGAAATTAAAAGGACCTTAGATCTCATCCAGGACTGTGGTTCCTAAAGGCCAGTCCTCAGCTCAGGCTTGGACGTGATAGCATTTGCATCCATCTCATCAGCTGAATATATTCATTTTACAAGATTTTATCCTTTGTTCTGTTCTTTCATGAAATGATAGCTTGATAGTGATAATAGTATGGTAGTTTACACACACACACACACACACACACACACACAAACAAACACCCCACACCATACCACACACCCACACACACCACCCCACACCACACAATACCACACACACACATACCCCACATCATACCACATACACACCCCACACCATAACACACACAATCTCTGAAGTCACAAATTCTGGGAACCAGTTTTATAGGTAGGGAAAATAAAACTGTTGAAACTCATGTGATATGATTTCCTTGAAATGACATAGTCCATTATTTAAAGTACAGGAATCTACTGATTAACAGTAGATCTATTGATTAACAGTTTAATGCCAAATGAGGAAACAGAATTACATACAATGAGAACAGTAATTTTCACATTCCCAGCTTCCACAGTTATTTTGCTAATGCAGAGCCAATGTGCTTTGTCATTGTCTTGTATTTTGGCTGAAGGAAAGTTTATATATACCATCAGTGCTCGTGCATTTCCCACTTACCCTTAAAAACAAACAAACAAGAAAACCAAAACATAGTGCCCAGAAGGACTTTATAGCATGTTGGGAAGGCAGTTATGGATAAGGTTGGTACTTGTGCTGTGTTAGGACTTGGGCTTAAATCTGGCTTTGTTATTGGCTGTGTTACTTAACGTCTTGAACCAATCTTATCTGTAAAGCTCTTCTCTACCTGCTAAGCTTCGTACAAGGATAAAGAGAATACAGAGATGAAAATGCTTTGCAAACTGTATTATGCTCTACAGATTGAAAAAACTACTATTGGTGGTAAAAACTTCAGAGATTCTGAAGTTGTGTGTGTATATATGTTGGCAGGAGAAACAAGGGACTGCACTCACTGGCATAAACCTCAGTGCGAGCATCCCTTAAATTTTGCAACCTGGGTACCTTCCTGCCTCACTCTGGCCCAGCCCGGAGTATTTTCTTGGGTGAGGTGGCTCTCTTCAGGTGAGGGCAAGTCCCAGACAGAGATTTAACTCAGAGATATCTGCTGCCCACATTTCTAGCAGATGAAGGACTGTGTGCTTTAGTCCTGGAAGGGGAACTCGGGCAGCCCACCACAGCAGACACCAAGCCGCTGCAAAATTTTGGCAGTGTCTTATAAAGTTAAAATACACCTACCCTATGACCCTGTAACTTCATCTTTAGGTATATTTTCAAAAGCAAATGTCCACAAAAATACTTACACACGAATATTCAGAGCAGCTCCAAACTGGAAACAGTTTGGTCTAGCAACCCTTAAATGGAGAAACAAATTGTGATATATTCATACATTTCGGAACTGCTCAGCAATGAATGAATTTCATGGATAAGTGTCTCAAATACTGTGCTAAGTAAAGAAAGGAAAAGGTGGATAAAAACTAGTACATTCTGTACAATTCAATTTATAAGAGGTCCTAAAGCGGACAAACTCTAGTTTACTACAGAAAACAAATTTTAGAATGACTGCTTCTGACATGGTCAATTACCTGGTAAAAAGACAGGAGGGGAACTTTCTGAGCTATGAGGATATTCTATATTATGAAAGAAATATCAGTTATACAGGTGCCACCTTTGTCAAAACTCATCCTATTATGCACTTAATCTTGTACATTTTACAAAATATAAATTTAACTTTAAAAAGAAATCTTTTTTTTTTTTTTGTCTAAATGGAAAAATGCAAAATTTTAAGGCTTCGGATCTGTCAAGAGGTTACTATTCACACGAAAAGGATTTTAAGGCATTTCTCACACTGTTAGAGAACAGGCACCACAGAGAGGCTACTGGCTTCAGATAAAGATAGATATTGACTACAGAGAGGATACAGTACATAGGCCAGACAGTGACAGTATTGCAGGACCAGGGAAATAGAGAAGGATACTGTCCCCAGGATAAAAAGTAACCGGTGTTAGACATTTTACAGGATGTCTCTGTATGGCTCCTAATGCCTTCAAGTACAATTGATACAAACTTGGTATTTAAACTTTGACCAATTTTAGATGACCATGGAAATTAAAAGTCTGCTTGATACCAAAATGACACCCTGGTAAAATAAAGTGCCGTAGAACTTGAATAATGCCTATAGAGAAATTCAGAACAGGCTGGATAGTGGACTCTTTTTGGCTCTAAGTCAGTAGTTGTGTTTTGTTTTTGTTTTTGTGTTTTTTTGAGAAGCTGCCACAGTTGCTGTTAGATTTGTGTTTTCCTAACCAGGATGACCGATGTTGTAGCAACATAGGGCATAGCCAAGTACTTTACAATTATCTATTGTTGAACAGGGTAGAAATCTCCCTGGGACAGAGCCATCTCTATTGTCGCAAGAACAGAGAATCTTACAATTTTAGAGGGGAAATGACATCTTGCTTTTCTAGGAGCAGCACTCACAGTAGCTGAGAGAACAGGACTTACTTTTTTCTTTTTTTAATTGCTGTTTGTTTTAGGTGAGATTCTCTGCTAGAGCTGTGGAAATGACTCTTGTATACTCACCTTTCCCCCCTTCATCTTTTTTTTTTAAATTTAATTTTTAAATATTAGTTTCAGGTGTACAAAACATCATAATGATTAGACATTTACACCCCTCACAGAGTGATAACCCCCTTCAACCTACTACCCCTCTGACATCGTGTATAGCTATTACAGTACCGTTGACTATATTCCCTATGCTGTACTTTACATCCCATGACCGTATACATATAATTATTGTTGACATTCAATATTATTGTACATCAGCTTAGGTATACAGTGCAGTGGTCAGGCATCTACACAATCTATGAAGAGATCCCTGATATGTCCAGTATTCATCGGGCATCTTACATAATCTTTACAGCATTATTGATTATAATCCCCATACTGTATTTCACATCCCCTGACTATTTTGTGACTACTAATTTGTACTTTCTAATCCCTTCACCTTCTCACCCATCTCCCAACCCCCTCTCATCTTAAATCAGTAGTTTTTTTGAGTCAATTCAAATATTGCTATTGTCTGTACTATGTCATATATAACTGTTCTTAAATTTACCACATGAAAAACAATATATAGTTTTAGTCAATAATGTTTGGTCACTCTCAAATAATCCACTCTAAGGAATAATCCCAGGCAAGTCACTGATAAATAAACTTTATTTGATTATTCTAATAAAGATGGAGGACAAAATCACACAAACAGTTTTCCTTACATAATGTAATTTCACCAGGCCGGTTTATGCCTGAATTTATTCATTGGTATTGCCTGTATTTTAAAGAATTTTAATTTAATAAAGTTGAAACCAACCAAAGATAGAATATTACAAAGAATTTCCCAAATTTCATCAAGTTCTCATCCTACAAATTGCCTTGGTTTATATCTTGCTGTTAGTGGCTCTGAGAGTTCTTCTCAAACTAATCATGACTGTATTTCTATGGTAAAATTGGGTGAAGGGAGGAAGAGGGAAGTGATTTGTCTAAAAGCTTTCTACAAAAATGTGCCCCAATGTTAATAAGCGTTAGAGTTCTGATTGGTCAGTGGTCAGCTCCATTTGAAAATGTTACCCTTTCATAATTTTTTTCTTTGTTTGCTGATTATATCAGAAATTTTTATTTACTTTCCATTTATTAATGCATTCAAACTTTTATGTGTAAAATACTTATTGAACACCTACTATGGGCCACGTGTCAGCATTTGATACTAATATGACATAAAGAAAAATAAAATAAGCCATCATCAGCTGAATTCAAGGAGCTTACATTCTATTAGATGAGATAAATCCGAACATAAGGAAATTAACACAACGTTAATTTGCTTAAACACATTTCTGTTAAGGTTACTTTGAAAAATGGTGTTGGAGCGGAAAGCACAAAAAGTAAATGTTAGTGTGAGTTGGGAAGTGGCCTGATGTAAAGCTTAACACCTACCTCATTCATTCTTTCATCTCAATCCCCAGTTAATTAGTAGCTTGGATTATTTATGATTTAGCATTTACCCTTCTTCTTTCACCCTCAATCTTTTCTTACAGCTCTCCTAAGTATTTCTGAAAAATAGAACACATACTCAAATCAAAGGGTTTTGCTACTAAATTTAACTGGGAACACTATTATTTTCATGTGTGGCCCATACAGTTGGCAAAATCTTCTGTTTGGATGTTATGAGATCTCAGATTTAGCTCTAGCTCTCCACTCGATTTATGGAGACTGACACTGAGGGGCAAGCTTTCCATCAGTCTTCATCTAGGCAACAGTAGTTGTCTGGATACAGAGATCCCATCATTCCTGGTGTTCCATTTTCTGTCTTTAAAGAATCCAACTGCTTTATCAGTAGCTGCTGGTCTGCCTTTCAGTGCCCGACTGTTCCTGCATTACTTATTCTGAAATTCTCAGGTTGCATACTGTGAGACGCTCCCTTACTTAACCAGAGAGGGAAAGTTTATTTCTTTAAGCTCTCAGTTTTCATTGTTCTTTCTTTCGCTTGGATGTTTCCCAGTTTATGCCTTTACTTCCAGCCATAGGCTTATTACTAGTCTCCAAAGGAGATTTTTTTTTTCAACCCAATCTACTGTTTTCTTGTCCTTTCAATTTTTTTTTTCCATAGCACATTTGATAAAAATAATAATTGCAATCAATCAGGCTCAGCCTACGTGCTAGTTGTTTTACATACAATGTATTTAGCTCTACCAGCAATCCTGCAAAGTAGGCATATTATTATGCTGGTTGAATAGTAAGGAAACAAAACTTATAGAGGTTAAATAACTTTTCATAAAGTGAACAAAATGGAGAACCAAAATTGAACCCCAGACCTCTTGACTCCAAATGTTAGACTTTTTCCAGGTTACCATTTTGCTTTTTCTTGAGGAATACCTGTTTGTTAAATTAATACTTAAATGAACATGTGGAATCTCCTATATATTTTGTGTTATAGTAAAATCCTAAAAGAATCTATAGTTGGTAACTGGTACTAGATTTTCTCACTGGCCATAAGCAACTAAAAAAACTGAACAATATGCATGATTCATCTGTTTTCAGACATTGGGCAACATGGAATTGTGCTCCATGAGAGAAAGTAAACAAATGAGGTGAGCCCCACAATCAATTCAGCTTTCAGCCTGGAGGCATTCTTTGGAATGTGGAACAGGGAGGGGGAGCTCTCAAACCAAGTTTTATAACTTCAATTAGTTGAAGAAACAGATAGACATTTAAGGAGAGCTACGTGACTTGAATTGCAGAATAGAGTACCATAACAGAGGGTGGTAAGCCCAGAAAGAGGTCCAGAAATATGCATAAGGGGCACCTTGAATGTGGCTGAATACTATCTTTGGCATGAATACAGTGGGACTCTCTAAGGTTATGCAAAGAGTAAGTATTCAGTAAAGAATATGTTCCAAGGAAGTATAAATCAAACAATTCATGGAGCCCACAAAGAGCTGGGAGTTCTGAAGAGCCAGAGGACAGAGACCTTGTCGAACATCTAGGACATTCTGTAAATACCCAAGAAAGTTCATGCCATAGTAGTAGAGTGAAGGATAGTCTTACTGTAGACTTCCCTTCACGAAGTTTAAAAACAAGCCTTGAAAGTATCGGTGTGATTCACAAGCAAATTAAGTGCCTGACAAAACAAACTTTCACACTGTTTAAAGGAAGACAATAAAATCCAGATATTCAATAATGTAAAACTTATAATGTCCAGGATCCAATAAAAATCTACTAGACAGGCAGAGAAAAAGAAAAAATGTCACCCATAACTGAGAGAAAAGTCAATCAGTAGAAATATAAAATTATATTGACTGTCAACAGTAATTGAAAAATTAAAAAGGGGGGAAAGTGAAGGGGAATAACACTTTCAAATTTCTCAGTATAGAACAAATAAGTCATGGGGATGCAATACAATAGCATAGATAATATAGTTAACAATATTGTGATAATGTGGTACAGTGTCAGATGGTTGCTGGACTCATGGTGATCACTTCTTTATGTGTATAAATGTTGAATCACTATGGTGTATGCCTGAAACTAATATAATATTGTATGCCTGCTATATTTTAATAAAAATCTTAGAAAAAAAGAAATAAACCCAGAAGTTACCGAGATGATGGAACTAAGAGACTCTAAAACTGCTATTATAAATATTTTCAAGGATTTAAAGAATAAAAGAAATCTATGAGTCATGAAATAAAAGATATAAAGAGAACCAAATGGAAATTTTAGAGATGAAAAATTTAATATCTTAAATGAAATATTCACTCAATGGGCTTAATAACAACAAAAGATTAACAAGCTTGAAACTATTCAAGTGAGAGCATAGAGAAAAAAGAAGCATAAGAAAATAGAAAATAAACAGATCCTCAATAAACTTGAGAAAATATAAGATAATTTAATAGTTATGTAATTAAAGACCCAAAATGGGGTGGTAGGTGGTGGCAGAAAAATTATTTAAAGAATTGCTAAAATTTTGCCAATCTGGATAAACACACAAAAAAAGAAAAAAGACACCAAAAAGAAAAACTCCATTGTAGCCAAATAGCTGAAAACTGGCAATAAGGAAAAAAAATCTTAAAAGCAGCCAGAGTAAAAGACATATTACATACAAAAGATTAAAAAATAGAAAAAACACTGTTATAGTAAAATCCTAAAAGAATCTATAGTTGGTAACTGGTAATAGACTTTCTCACTGACCACAAGCAACTGGAAAGACTGAACAATATACACGATTCATCTGTTTTCAGACATTGGGCAACATGGAAATGTGCTCCATGAGAGAAAGTAACAGAAACAATGCAAGACAGAAGACAATGGAACAACATCTTTACTGCCCTAAAAGAAAAATATTGTCAAACTAAATTTCTATATCCAGAAAAAATATCCCTCATAAATGGAAGGCCAAGAGACTTCCAGTTTTTGGTGTGACATGTAAAAACCTTGGAAGTTCTCACTTTTGTTTCACAACAAGAAAAAAAGCCGAACGAACTGAAAATCAACAACTCTTTCTAGGTTAATAAAAGATTTGAGATTGTAGGGCAAGACACAACTCTGAAATTGAAGAGACAGGTATGAATACAAAGAGTCACAGTGCCTGGGAGATACAGCCCAGGAACAGAAGCCTGGTCCTGGACCCTCTACCACTTACTACCACGACAACTGGGCTACTGTATATCCTGTTTCTCTGAAAATAAGACCTAGCCGGACAATCAGCTCTAATGCGTCTTTTGGAGCAAAAATTATTATAAGATCCAGTGTTATATTATATTATATTATATTATATTATATTATATTATATTATATTATATTATATTATATTATATTATATTATATTATATTATACCCAGTCTTATATTATAGTAAAATAAGACCAGGTCTTATATTAATTTTTGCTCCAAAAGATGCATTAGAGCTGCTTGTCCGGCTAGGTCTTATTTTGGGGGAAACACAGTAATAACAGATGGTTACAGTTAAAGGAATTGCAAGCCGCAGACCCTATTTAAGAAAGAGTCTCTAAGGAAATCCAAAACAGCAGAGGAGACAGAAATTAGACATCAGATGAAATTTTAGCTTCTGACACCTAAAGCTACAGTAAACAGTAAACATAGACTAACTCCTGGCCAGATAAACATTAAACCTCATACTAGAGACCTATTTACTTCATTTCCTTTTACTTGATACATCATGTCGGGCTATTAACAAAAAATTAGAAGAGACACAAAAAGGAAAAAAAAAATCTGAAGAGAAGAAGCAAACATCAGAACCAGACTCAGATATGGCAGAGATTTTGGAATAATTAAATTGGGAATTTAAAAATAACTACGATTAAAATGCTAAGGGCTCTAATGGAGAAAGGGGGCAACATGCAAAATTGAAAGGCAAAATAAAGACATTTTCAAACAAGCAAAAGATCACAGAATACATCATCTTCAGGCCTCCATAATGAGAAATGTTAGAGGAAGTTCGTCACTCTGAAGGCAAATGACATCAGATGGAAACTGGGATCTCCAAAGTGAAACAGCATTAGAAATAGTGAATATAAGATAAGTTTCTTCTCAATAAAAAGTTATCTTTAAGAGAACACTGATACTTTAAAATAAAAAATAATAATAGTGTATTGTGAAGTTTATAATATATACAGAGATAAAATATATGATGAGTATCACAAAGTAAGGGAGAGGGAGAAATGGAAATGTGTTCTTATAAGCTTCTTACTTTATGTATGATGTAGTTTAATATAATTTGAAGGTGGACAGTGTTAAAGATGCACACTTTAAATTCTAATTAGCTACTAAATAAAACAAAAAAGCTTTTGATAATAAGTCAATAGGACAGATAAAATGTAACATTAGAAATTAAGCAATTAATCCAAAAGAAATCAGGAAAAGGGGATAAAAGACACCAAAAAACAGGTGGACAAATAGAAAGCAAATATGATGGTAGCATTAATCAGAACCATATTGATGAGTATTGCAAATGTAAGTGGTAAAATATATCCACACTTAAAAAGAAAATAAGCTGTGATTACTAACATATTTCATAATTTTGTACATTCATTGAATGTCAAAGTCACACTGATCTAAATTTAGGATCGCGTTCATCATTTCCTCTCATTTTTCAGGGCTTTGTGTAAGGTGCTGCACCAAGAGTGAGGAGGGCTAACAGTGAGGAGAAATAACAACAGGTAAGTTCTGGGTCTTTCCATTAGAGTGCTGGCCCACAGCAAGGGAACGGTGATAAAGATCAAGTATAGGATAAATGACCTGTTACCGAAACAAAGATCAGAGCCACTGTACTTATGTTCTTCTTGTATTTTATGTATATATTAATATATAGAGAGAGACCAATTCTTTTTCTTCCCTTTCTGTTACTCCTAATATTTGATATAAGGAGTATTGATGGCAGTTGCTTTTCTTTTCAGTTTTAAGGTTACAGAATTTCTAGATGGAATTCACTTATGGATATGGCAGTTGATGGGGCTTTATGCCTCCTCGTTTTTGAAAAAGATGAGAGAATCTTTGTTTGGAAAGCGTTTCTTCATATTATGTAGAATCATCGTCTGTTATTGATCCATGTTAAAAAGGGCTGAAAGGTGAGAGTGCATCTGTGCAGCTAAAGGATTGAGTTAAGCTGTTCAGTTTGCCTTTTGCTGTCTGCTGCCTTCCGTTCTTTCCATGCTCAGGTCTGTATCACAGCGGGCTACACCTGCAGACTATACTGCCCAAACTCCCTTGATGGAGGCTTTCTTGTCTATTTAACCAGTGGGAGGTATTAAATTGTAAAGCAGGGTTAGAAATGGAGAAAGGAGATGGGGAGGGGGTAAGGTCATTGCCCTTCTGTTTCTGCTTTTCGTGTTGTCTCTGGCAGAAATGTGTGTCTCTGTGCTGCAGCTGCCTTCCGTCCATCTAGCAGCAGTGGAGCTGGTGGGCGGTGGCTAATGAGTGCGGGGTCATGGGCTTCAGGGTGTCAGCCGGTGGGGCAGTCGTGACTGTCGACGTAGAAGCAGTAGCTTTGTCTCACTCAGCAGCCGCAGAGCAGGCAGCCAGTACGCTCCTAGGCGCTGCTGATACTACCTCCTTCCTTTTAAAAGTGCCTTCAGCTCTGTGGGTGGTAGCAACTTCTTGTATTACTAAGCTCTGAGGATATTTACCCTTTAGGCTTCCTTTGCCTCCAAATGTTTTTGGAACCAAGTACCTGCGTTACCCTTACCCCGAACCGCCGCATCCCCTGTTTGAAATCACTAGTATGGTTTTGATATTCCCAACAAGACCCTGATTGATAGAGGGGACATGAGAGATTTAAGGTCCTTCTAAAGAATTTCTTAATATCTCTGCAGTAGGACAGACCAACTGGTTGAGATACTTAGCACAACTCTGTCTCTTTGGCCACACACACATCCTGCCCCCCGCAACTTGTTCCACTCCTGGGTCTCTGAGTGTGTTCAAACAGATAACACACCTAGCATTCAAAAGATTAAAGTTGGGATGCATTTATTAGATACTGTTTTATATGATCTTAAATATTCCTTCTAGTCCTACTATTTTAGAACATTGGTTTTTACCCTGTGGGTTACTGTGAGATGCTATAGATTTTTTTTTGAGGGACCCATAAATCCATACACGCACAAGAATTTGTGTGCTGAAAATATGTCTAGCATCTCAAAGTATTAGAATTTTTTTACATAAGTGTACATACTCCAATGATTATTAAAATACAAATTAATTTAGGCATTAAAGAATACACAGCTACTTTTATAACTGCATGTAAAAATTAACATAAACTAATAACACTATTTTTCTTACTATGGCAGGGGGTAGATCCAGAAATTCTTTTATGTTTGAAAAGGGGCAATTTTACCTGAAAGGGTTGGAAAACAAGACCAGAGAGCTGACTTTCAAATATGGCATAGTTTCAAACTGAAGTGCCTCAGTTTCAGAGTTCTAAAGACTGCAGTGTTTGGAGGATAATTATCTGGGACCCGTCTTTGATTAACAAGATTTTACTTATTTAAACTATAACATTACTAAGTAACTCAGATTTAATATGCTTAGGTTTCTTGGGAATTCCATAACAAATGGGCGTTTGTTGGCAAGATAATTAATTTTTTTGAACAAGTGTAGTTTCTGTTTCCTTCTCAAAAAGAGATTTTAATTCTACCATAAGAACCCAGGGAGAAAACTTTAAGAGCAGTAGTACGTTATGACTATAAGATGAGCTTCAGATCTAACCTCTGGGTTTTTTTTTTTTTCCCACTGTCAGTACAAGTGCTGCCATTTTATGATGTGAGATTAAATAACATGGTTATTTCTGTCATAAAAATAACTAGTGACAATATATTGTGATTGAAAGAGGGAAAACTAATAGTTATTGGTGGCCTACAAAGTACAAGATGCTGAACCAAGCCATACACACACAGGAACATAGGCACACGTGCAACCCCTCCTCCTCCAGCCCCACCTCCCAACTTTTATTTAACACAGGCCCCAAGAAATGCAAACTTTAATAGCTAGCACAGGTAAGACTTAAGTAGGTATTTATTTGGTTAAGAGCTAGATTTGACAAAGAACGCGTGGGCTTGAATGCCAGGTCCACCAATAATTATATGTGACCTTCATCTAACTACCATCTCTAGCCTCAGTTTCCTCATCTGTAGAATGGGAACAGTGATACTGCCTTTATCATAAGGTGGTTTGAGAATTAAATGAGGTAATGCATATGATGTATATAGCATAGTATCTGACACATAGTAACCACTCTAATAATTAGCTCCTACTATTTTTATCATAATCCATTTTCCTTAAAAATTAGTAGTAATAAAATTGATGTTTCCATCTCATTCTGTCACTAGTAACTGAAGTTGTGCAACTTTCAGGAAGTCACTTTAAAGTTCTGACCTTCAGGTTTTCTTGTCTGTGAAAAGGAGATAATAATTATTTCCAGGTCTCTTTCTCAGATTGTTATAATGCTCAGAGATTAGGAAGGCAAAAATGCTTAATGCACAAATGTGAGTTGTTTTATAATATATATTAAATATATATATATATATATATATACATATATTTTGAGAGCTTCACCTTCCTTAGAGTTCATCTGTTCTAAGATTAAAAGGTTTTGCTTTGTTTAAAGTTTTGATTTATTTACAGGTCCTCTTATATAATTTTGAGTCTCTCCAGGAAAGGGTGTGTCAGCTCTGTTTGAAACTCATTGCTGGTGTCAGTATTTCCTTCTTTTCCCAGAGAAATGCTCAGTTTATCAGTAGAGCAAACCGGACGCTTTCTCCCCATTTGTTTCTCCAGACAAAGGAAGGGACAGTCACAGTCTTGAGATGACATAGAGGATGTTTCTTGATATCTTCAAACTTGTCTCATTTGACAGGAGAGGCTGATTTATGCTGCCAGATCAGTTCTTTTAGTAAGAGCCCACTGGTCAGATGCTGCATTTCATTTAGTGATTTTCCAGGCAACTCAAATCTTTTATGGAAAGAGGTGGATCGTGGATACAAATATAAAGAAGCAAAAATAGCAACTTTCCTTTCAACTGAGTACAACGAGTTATTCAGCGTAGCCAAAAGGAACTGAATTTGTGGATGATATCCCACCACATTATCTTTTAAATGATGAATATAAAGCTGGAAGATATGTTCCCTTTGCAAAGACATGTCTGCATAATCTGTTAATCTTAGAATTCTGAAATTACTGTAATCTGTCCTTTTTCTCTACCTTCTTGGTTCAAGTACTCATCTTTTTCTTTTTTTTTTTTTTACCTGAGCTATTGCCACCATCTCCTAAATGCACCCTCTCAAATTGTCTAGCCCCATTACAATCCAGTGTCCACCTTGTTACCAGAGGGACATAGTTCAGATACAGATCTGAGCATGTTACTCTTTCAATTTCTCCCCATTCTGACACAACAAAACCACACTTTTTTGCATGACCGTGTTTACAAGAAGTATTGGCTCTCTATATTCCTGCGTTGCTTAGCATAGCACTGAAGGCCTTCAGTCTAGCTCTGTCTGCTCTTACACTTTCATCTTCCTCCTCCCTCTTCCAACTTTACAAATTCCCAGACATCTAGGATGTCTTGATGTTCCCCAAAGAAAGTTTAAACTTCCACACTTCCATGCCTTTTTACATTTTTTCCCCTCTCTTCCCTGCCTGGCGTATTTGTATCTATCTTTTCAGAACCAGCTTCTTTGTGCTGTGATTATGTGAAGCTCTTGCCCTTCTCCCCGCCCCCACCCCACAGGCTCACTCCCCTGCCATTGTGCTTTCATAGCACCCTAGTACTCACTAGTACTCAGGCGTCTCTGAGGGTGCTTGAGTATTAGCCTCAAGTATTTGAGCACATGTCTGCTTCTCCCATTAGACTGTGAGTTCCTTGAGGGTAGAGACTGCCTGTCTTATTTTATTGTTTGAGTCATCAGTGCCAAATACTTTTCCTGGCCCAGAGTGTCAGTAGACTGTAATGGCTCAATGCTTAAACTACAGATTCAGGCAGACCTGGGTAGGAAATCTGTTATTTACTAGTAGTGTAATTTTGGGAAACTTACCTCATTCCTCTTGATTTTATCTTTTTCCCCTGTAAGAGGCAGACAATGACAAAATACCTATCTCACAAGGATGCTGTAAAACTCAAATGAGTTACTATAGGTGAAGCTTTTAGAGCAGTGTCTGGCTCAGCGACTCCGTACTCTTTATTAGCTATTATTATTTATTGTTTTTATTACTATTGCTATCTCCTATAATTGTTGGGAAGGTTACAAACATTGCTCATACACAGGAAGTCTTTAGTATAGTGTTAGGTTGGTGCAAACGTAATCGCGGTTTAAAAGGTTAAAAATAATTGCAAAAACTAAAGTTATCTTTGCACCAACCTAATAACTGGCAGAGAGCACAGGTTTAGTACAAATTAGATTTTGTTGTTTTATTATGAAAGATTGTTGAAGATATGAGTTTCCTGTTTTCTTCTCTGTTGCCTATTAGACACAATCCCTGGAAACTGTGCTATCTCCAAAATTTAGTATGTCCAAAATTAATCCCAGTCTTTCCCCTAAAACCAGCTTATATGAAAATGCTTTGTAACCACTTAAATACTTTTTTCTCCCTTCCTGCTTCCTACTCTCTTTCCTTTCTTCTCTCCTTCTTTTTCTGCTTTCTTCCCCAATTATCCTGTTTTAGTCACCTTTCGCTTGGTGTTTTGAACTATAATCCCTGAAATTACTTTAAATTCTACCTCTCCTTTCCCTAGACGTGATCTTTTACTGATGCCCATGAGTTTGTCCAGAATGCATATATTTCTGTTTCCTTTCCCATTGCCACTTCTTTGCTGAGGTTTGTATTACCTGTGACCTGGGTCACTCCCTATTGTTTTGCAGCCCCTTTAGGGTAGGGACCCAGCATCACCCCAGTATGAGGCACATCGTAAGGGATCAAAATGTTAACTGCCAAGGGGGCACAGAGGCATGGACATGAGTGGAGCCCACCAGGGAGCAATGGTGATCATGACATATTGGAGATGTCATGTCTCCTCTAGAGGGAAGAGTCGCTATATAGGAAAGAATCTGATGATTGCTTTCTTGTGGGAATCCTGGTGTTGCTGGACCTTCTGATATTTTAGGAGAAACTGTTAATCTGTACATGAAATCTACTGATATATAACTAATACAACTGGTTGAAATTTTAAAATCCCCAGTGCTTGGGCTAAAGAAGCCTGCTGGTCTGACTTGGCACACAGATAGAGAGGTTATAAGGCCACAAAATGTGCTTAACAAATGTTACGAGAACAAATGAATCCAGGACTCATTCCCACTCTAGGCCTTTGTTCAATCTCTTCATGCCACCTGGATTTACCCCTCTTATTTAATCCCACCTTCAAAGCCCTGGGCATGTTTCTCTTCTTTCATACCAATTACTCTTACCAACAGAACCTACTCTGTTCCAAGCATTGAAGGTGAATAGATAATAAGGAAATGTTGATGACACAACCAAACCAGGTAGTTCACGGTAGTTGCAAATAGAAATAACAATGCTTACAACTATTTTGAAAAATCTTCTCTTCAGTACAATTATACTTGGAGGTTGATTTTAAGTTAAATCATATGTCAGTGATTAAACCCGAAGTATGTCACATTTTACGAGTGTCTAACTAGATTCCAGGTTCTTCAATGGCAAGGAGCTCACCTGAAACGTGATTTATATTCAGTGCTCCCATAGATCAGCAGATAGGTGTATAAACAACAACAAATAATTACGTACAAGTCCGTTAGGACTGCCAGTTGGTTAGTTATTGGATTTAGTTAGGAAATAGATCGTATCAATGCAAGATTCATCTAACAGTCTTTCAAGGTAGGGCTAAGGCCCTTGCGTTGCCCATGGATCCACTGATTAGAGCTTCCAGCTGACTCTGTTGAATGATTGTACTCATAAACTCTACAATTTTCAGTTCCTTTAAAGTGCAGCAAGCTATAAAAGACATTTGGAAGACATTTAGATGTCTAGGCCTCCTAGATTTTTATAATTTTCTTCTAGTCTTTTACAGTGGTCTTTTTCACCACTTAGTTGTCACTAGTGTCTTTTACCGAGTTTCCTGAAAGAGTTGCTACATAGTTAATATCTGTATTTTCATAGACACAACAAATCCCTCTATAAAAATTCATATTTTATTGGTTTATATGATACTTAATTAAGTTTTATACTTTCAGAAATACAACTAGAATAAGGAGTATAGGAACAAGTATAGCTGGCTTTTGATGAGTCTCTCACTGGCCTGGTGGGAGGTAAGCATGTTCTAGACCTGTCCACCAGCACTGGGCACCCTCTGTGCCATGGGCATGGCTCCATCTTTTACAAAATGAATGGAAGCTGTTGATTCTATCAGGTTCGTTAGGTGAAGGTTCAGTTAAGTCGACTCTACTATTGATTACATTTAGGTAGCCTTCTTTAGGTTCTTGGCAATACCAATGATTTGTCACCCATTTATATGTTCAGTGTCATATCCAAGGGGCATGTGTTTATATTATCATACTCTCATCGCATCCTTGTGACATTTTCCCCTTTGGACATATGAGGAACATAGTTTTCAGATAGGTTGAAGTGACTTTCCTAAAATCACATAGCTTACAAATAACAAGAGTGGAGACTAGAACCCTGTCCTGGTCTGACCCAAGTCCAGAGCTCTTCCTTCTCTCCTAGGTGCTACCTCCCCAAACCAGGCTAAGTGAACTCCAAAAACCCCTTCAGCCCTAACGTGTTCTGATTCTGTGATATAGTAGCAATATCCTGTATACATCATCGATTCTACTGCTAAGAGCTAGCCATCCCTTTATAGCTCTGTGGCAACTGGCCTGACATGGAAGGCAGGAGATTAAGTAGAGGGCCAATTAGTTTCAGATTGGTTGGGTAAATGTTTCAAAACATCTTTGAGTTTGTCCCTCTCTCCTTTGATGAATGGCTCTTGCCTCTTTTTGACAGATTGATCTTGAGTGCTGGGTATTTTTCTCTCACCACATTAGCTGCCAGTTTTCCAGGCTATCCCCCCAGGAGTGAGATGAGGTGAGAGGTAAGTTGTTTGTAAGTATGACTTGACTGAGCTATGCAACCAGGCTGAACATTCAGAAAGCCCTTCTGTGCTTGGAGCCTGCTTTCATGTCTTGGAAATCCTGATTTATTTTAGGACAGGGAAAATCCGAGCCGGCTCACAGAGTGGAAATTAAAATCTTAAAACTGTGCATGAAAATCGAATATTCCAAATGGCCTGGTTTAAACATCACCCTGCATCGTTGATCAAATGTAAAAATTCTTGAAAAGAAGCAAGAGGATTTATGAGTAGGTATAGGACTGGGGAGAGGCTTGGTGAATATTTATGGGCAACTTCAAGGAATTCCACTGACTGTACTTTAGTCTGCTTTGTACCCTCGAGTTTCTGCTTTGGAGATTTCGAGTCTTCAAATGCTTACGGATTGAAAAATATTTTGATTTGGCTGTATTCTGTTAACTCCTGAATTTTGGGGGGCAGGAGAGAGACTATGTGTACATTTCTCTGGACACATGTATCATATTGTATGTATGTGTGCATGCTTTTATTCCTTTAGATTTATGTCTGTGACTTGCTTGAGGACCTTTGCTTTAACTGTCTCTGTGCCCTCAGACCTACATAGTCTCCAGTACACAGTAGGTGTGCCATAAATGCTCTCCTGAGTCATGCTGCTGAGTTAACATTTGTTGAGCCCCTCCTTGTGCCACGTCCTGTGCTACCTGCTGAGGGACGTACGGAGACGAATGGAGAGAGTGAGAATTTTCAAAATAAACCTTAAAACTTAAAAGAATGTAATTAAAAAGGTGAAGCATAAAAACAGCTAGCCTTACATGTGAATTTCTTTCTTTCAGCCTTCAGTAACTAGCCCCGCAGGGCCACAAATGTTGATCATTTCATGTACATAGCTCGTGTGTGTTAGGAAGAGGCAGGGAAGGCAGTATGCGATTTATTCTCCTTTCCTCTGGTGAAGAATGAGATATACATGTGCAAAACTGGCAATTCCACGTAAATTACTTTATTTAATCCTCCCAAACGTTTTGTAAGATTTGCGTTATTACTTATAATTTACAAAATGCTGTTCCTCTTCGTAGAAGATCTTCTTCCATTTCAATCTGTTAAATGCTCCTAATCTTCCAGGAGCCAACTCCAGTGACACCCCTTCTGTGATTCCTTTTCTCTAATTCCATCCAGATTTATAGGCTCCTTCCTTTCTGCTTCTTTAAGACGTTAGTATCCCTGGAGAATGGCACTGAAGCAGTCACATTGCAAATAAAGTTCTTTCCGCGCGTTAGGTGGTGAGCGCCTCCAAACAGCAGCCCCGTCACAGAGATAGCACTTCTGCCCATCCAGTTGCTCAACCTGGAACTTTAGAAGCTTTTCTGGCCACTGTCTCTACGTTTTCATTCCACATCCAATGAGTTACTAACCTGTACATTTTACCCCTAAATAATTTGGGGCCTCGGAACTCCTCTCAGCTGCACTGCAGGCGCTAGTCTTATCAACCTTGTGTCTCTTCAGGATTTGGCGACAGCGTCCTAACTTGTCTCACAGCTCATGTTGTTCCCCTGCTAAAAACTGTCCAGTAAATTTCCACTGCAGTTAAAACAAAACCCAGCGACCTTAATGTCATGTAGGACCCTGCGTGATCTGGCTCCTTCCTACCTCTGCAGCCCCATCTTGTGCCCTTGTTCACTGCTTTCCCAACAGCTTGGCCCCTTTGTTGACAAGTGCTTTTCTACGTCATGCTGTTCCCTGTGCCTAGAAAGCTCTTCCTGTCACTCTTCACCAAGCTAGCTCCTGCTCATGCGTCAGGTCATAGCTTATATGTTGCTTCCCCAGAGTGGGCTTTCCTGAGCCGCTGGCATCTTCCTCAGAAGTTTCTGTTCCTTTTCTTCATAGCATTGATCAGAACTTGCATGTATGTGGGTATGTATGTAATTGCCTAATGTCTGTCTCCTCTGCTGGAATACAAGACCTGTTTGAGAAGGGATGTACCCATTTGTTTTTTTCTTTTTCTTTCTTTTTTTTTTATTTAATTAAAGTATAATGGGGTGACAAATGTTAGTAAAGGTACATAGATTTCAGGTGTACAATTCACTATTACATATCCAGTACTAAGTTAGTAATGCCTGAGAGTACAGTGGGCATTTAATAAATACTTATAAAAATTTAAATAAATGAGTTAATTATAAAAACTGAATTCTTCAAATGTGACCATCACGCCAGTACTATGGAATGGGCCCCTTATTTTAACTCAGTGTGTTTCTTCCTAGTGAAGGTAACTCAAATATGTATTTTTGTTTTTTTTTGTTTTTTAATTTCCACTCATTGTAAATTTCCCTCAAGTCCTACCTTCCCCTCACCAAACAGCCTTTGGAAGGTGCTAAGTACCCCATTTATGAGAAGCACCCCTCTGAAAATGTCCCACCTCCTGCCATGTATCTACCTGTAAGTGGCCCATTCCTGCACTCACCTGCTTCCCAGACCCCAAGTGGGGATGGGTCCCTTCACTTTGGTGAAGGCTGTTCAGCAAGCCATTTTAGCCCCATTTCATAATGAGGAAACTGAGGCAAGCAAAAAGTGAAGTGACTCAGCTGAACTAGAGCAGAGTCCCTGGGACGCCTGTCAAAGAAGATGGATGAAACAGCCAGGGAAAGTGGGGAGGAATTCAAACCACATGCCCGGTCCAGTCTGGCAGCAGGCTTTCTGCAGATAACCACATTTAACATCCTGTCCTGGGTTTGAAGTGCCCTGGTGTTCTGAGAAAGGAGCCCAAGCACAGCCAACTCGGTGCCAGAAAAGAAACTCTCACTCAGAGTATTTCCCAAACAACATTTTTATTTGAAAAGAACCTAGCCAAATGAAAACACATACAGAGTGTTTTCTTCTCATGCATTTCCCTGCATGCATATATACATATATATATATGAAACTTTTTTTCTTTTGTGTTTCTGACCACCCTGACATTATAGTTTTTATTTTGAGGAGAGTTTCAAATTATGTTCCTGTAACTCATTCATCTTCCTGTCTTGAGGCAGAATGAATTTTCACATTTGCCAGCCAGTTAATGTAGCAGAAACAATCAGAGGTGCTGCTGTGTCTTTAGGTGCTGGAGGACAGGGCAGAGTTGCAGCAGGTGGGCTGAGCCAATAAAACACAGCTGGGAAACAGGAAACTGGAGAGAAACGTCCCCAAGTTGCCCTATGCTGGAGGCTAGCTCTGCTCTCCTGTGAGAGCTAGCCACGGTCTGGTTTCCTACCGGGTTCCTTAGTGGGCTTGAGATGTTGCTTCCCTCTTGGACCTTCCTTGCTTCCTGTTGCAGCCCCCCCTTTCCCCCTTCAGTGGAAGACGCTGAACCTTGTCATCCATGTATAGGACGGAGCTGTCACTGAGCTCATTCCTACTTCTTGCCCGGATGCTGCTGTGCTGGTTAGGCTTATGGCAAAAACTGCATCAAATTTAGAAAGATGTGCCCTCCCTATCCCTGCCATTCTCTGCTCACTTTTGCAAGTAACCCATGAGAGAGCTCCCTCTGAAGACAAACAAAACATCCTTTGTTGGTCTAAAGAATCTGGGATAATTTATTACAACTTGTTTTCTATTTATTTCTTTGTGATAAGCATGAGTCCATGCAAGCCACCTATGACTTGAGTTCCAGATTATCTTCCTGAAGGTTATCTCTGAGACTACTAGTAGTTGAATACAAACTACTTCTATGTTTTCCCTCTGGGTCTTTGCTGAATGCTATAGTTTTTACCTTGAATGGCCTTCCGTAAGGTTTTCCTGTACATTACCCATTCCTCTAGGCTCAGTTCTAACTCAACCTCCTCTACCTTCTCTGAGGACATAGGGATAAAGTCCATGCTTTGGTACTAGGATTTTAGGGTTTGCATCCCAAGTTATTCACTTGCTAGCTGTGCAACACAGAACTATTTGCTTAATCTATGCCTCAACTGCCAAATCTGTAAAATGGGTATAATGTTAGTATCTATTTCATAAGACTGTTGAGAAGATTTACTGATTGAAACATGTGAAGTAGAATAGTTAAGTGCTCAATATCATTTTCTCTACATCATCACTTTAGTTTGGACTGCCATAATAAATGGAATAAAAAATATTTTTCAAGATTCCTATGAGCTAGTCACTCTGCTAGGCATTGGACAGAAGGTATTCATAGCCTAGAATGCTGTGTTTATAGTATTGTATGTTTGCCTCCTGTCCTTGCTCTCAGGCTGTTAAGACTACAAAGGTAGAAACTTCCTTTCTGAAAAACTACATAGTAGTTTCTCAATGAATGTACTCTAGATTGAGTTAAAATTTCCTATGGATTAAAGAAGTGTCACAGAGATGGACCCTGAAGTATCCATATATTACCATCTGATTATCCCTGATCACATAGAAGATACGTGTTTAATGCCACTACTTACTTGTGAATAGAGTCATATGTCCTTTAAAGATAGCATTTGATAACATATGGAAACCACAGTTCACGTAAGAGGATAATGAACAAATGACACAGCCACCACCATCATGTTTGCTGCCGCTATCACCACCACCATTAGCACCACCATCTCCAACACCACAACTGCCACCATTATTCATGCACCATCATCGCTGTCCCCATTATTGTTATCATCATCACCATGGCCACTGCTATCACCACCAGCTCCACCACCATCATCACCATGAACATGTATCTAATAATGATATAATAATATTGACAAAACAAGTTAACAGACATTGCTGATTTTCAAGATTCCCCAATAACCTCATGAGGTAGGAATATTTTTTATCTGCATTTGATGGATGAGAAAAGTAAGTTTCAAATGCAATAAGCTTCTTAATTTATGCATTTTCCCATTTTAGAAATGAAATGGTGCAACAGTCTTGTGGAGCATATTCTCTTTTTCCCACCAGATCCACTTTTCAGCCTTCTCCTTACCTGCTCTGTGCCCCACAAGGCTGACCTCAGCAGACTGCTGCATCTAGTTTCCCATAGCATCTGAACCTGAGTTCAGCCAGTGGAAGACACTAGCAGAAGAAGGAGGGAGCAGAGCAGGATTAGCATATTTATTTCCATCCCATACTACAGTTTTGTAGTGGCTGTTCTTCCTATGGGGCAGCTTTCTCCTATAGCCACAGTTCTCTCTGGTTCCAGATACTGCTCCCTCCTCTGTTTTCTTCTGACCGAGGAACAGTAACATCTCCCAGCTGTTCCTAGACATCAGGTATTTTATCATCTCCTTTGCTTCCCTTAACCCTGCACACATCTCTGAGAGCAGTGCTGTAATTAAATACTCTTCAGTTATCTCCTTGAGTATACCATCCATTTCCTGCTTTAACCCTGAATGATGCAATGTAATATACAGTACAAAATACACTATACAATTCCTAAAAAATAGGAAGGAAGGAAGGAAGGAAGGAAGGAAGGAAGGAAGGAAGGAAGGAAGGAAGGAAAGAAGAAAGGAAGGAAGGGAGGAAAGGAGAGAGAGTAGGAGGAAAATAAACTCAGATTTCTACTACCCAAATAAAATCACTATTATAATTTTAGTGTGTGTACCTTCAGTTTTTGTTTCCTACTCAATTTGTATGTAGTTGTTTCTGTGATATGCATGTATTTATGCTTTCTGCTTTTTTCCATTTCATTCAGTTGTCCAATCATTTTTTTTAACATTGCTTGCTCTTCATGACCATTATTTTTAATGACTGTCTAATATTCTACTGAGAGTTCTTTTAATTTCTTTTTGTGACAAATGATGTTTATTCCATATTTCAGTTGCATTTATGAGTCCCTAAAGTATAATTTTTGGGTCAAAGGAAATGAATATTTTTTGACTCTCAATCTTATTCCGAAATTTCAAATCAAGGGATTTTATTTTAGAAGTTAGTATCAGCCTCATTCTTTAAATGGGAGATTCAAAACATTTATGGTTGTTTTCATAATTGTTTTTTCCCATGTGGTTTTTCCTTACTATGTATTTTTTTCTTGCTATGTTCTCCATCTTCTGTTTTCTAGGTTCATTGCTCAGCTTGCTTTTTTTTTTATTCGTAAGGTAAATATTCTTATGTTTTGCTCCACCTGTGGCTTTCTTAAAGTCTAACTGCATGTTTAACTAATAATCAAAAGTAAAATCATACCAAAGTTTTGATATTTTGTGCATCATGAGTTCTTGCATTAATTTTGATTGTTTTCAAAGATTGCCTTGCAACATTTTTTATCTTAATAACTGAGCTTTTTGGCACCATCATTCCTTAAATTTTGCTTTTGAGGCAAGTGTCTCACTCGCCTCACCCTAATCCTGGCCCTGAGGCTCATCTTCTATTCATTTTGGCACCTCCAGGCCTTAGCATGGGTTCACACCTGGAAGGCATATGGTACCTCCTGTTTGCTTGTTGACGTGATTTATTATGCTGTATCTTACATATGGAGCGATTTGGAAAAGGGACTCTCTAGCTGAGTGGCATGAATCACTTCCCTGACCATAGAAACAGGCTTTCCCATGCCCTCTGCTGCCTGCTTTCTGGGTAAATGAAGCATTTCTGAGGTGAAGGCTTTTGTAAATGTGACTGCAAGCACTGTTTGATGATCTTTTTCATTATGATTGCCTCCCCTTACACAAATACTATCTAAATATTTTGATGAGAAATAAAAACAAAACAAAAATACTGAAAGATGAAAAAGGAAAACCAAAAATACATTCTTCTTTCTCCAGGATTAAGCGTTGAGCAAAAGTATAAAACAATTACGGTTTCACCTAATTGACTGCAGCTGTGCAAACAGACGAGCGCGCTGGGAGACTGCGGTCCTCCCAATCTCACCCAAAGAACATCTTGATATCTTGGCTTGTTTCACTTTTGCCCAAAGCAAGGTGTGTGTAGGAACAATGAAACCAAGCTCACTAGTTGGGAGGGGGAAGGGCTATGTCCTTTCCTAACAGGGGAACTGGAGCTTGAGCCCTTGGGATTTTTATTTTGAGGTTCCTATGTCCAGGACTCCTTTGTCAAGAGGAAGAGGTCCTTCAGGTGTCAGACGAGACTAGAGAATTTCACAGCAGTTGGTCTGCTTCCAGGGTTATCTTACATGTGGAGAATGGGAATTTTATGTTTGTTGATCAATGTGTGTCAGACACTTTAAATTTGTTGTGATCTCATTTTATCCTTGGGAGTATGTGCGATTATCCTCATTTTGGCAACGTGGTTTGGAATGGCCAATGGCTGAAGGTTAAACAACTTCTCTAACTGATGGCGTGGAGTTTGGGATTTGGACCTTCATTGCTTGACTCTGAAGTCCATGTTCTTTCTCTATAACCAGTATTATCTGGAGGGTCCATGGACTCCAGCTTCTACCTTTCCCCTTACTTCCATCTCCTACCTACTTTCTAAACCTCTAACCTCCCCTCCACTCAGCGCTCTGGCTCTCAACTGCCCCCCCGCCACCCCCACTTTAAAAAAAATCTTTGTTATCTGCCACTTTCAGCAATGGCCTTCCTTGTCTGCAATTCTTCCTTAGAGCCCTGGAGGTTTAAAGCTGGTTAGAAAGGACTTCCACAAGGAGAGGACTGGTGGTTCTTGTGAGATCCCTAGCCCTCTAGAAGAGCAATTGAAATGTAAGAAGGTGCTGAATGACTCTGTCTTAAGCAAATTTTAAAACAACCCACAAGGACCTTGATTTTTAAATTTTTATTTAATGAATTATTATATTGATATCATAAATTTTTGCTATAATTTTTATTAACGTTTTCTAGAATCCCAGCATGATATAGTACACTTCAGATCCAGTTGTATTTTAGTTAGCAGAATCTTGGGTCTTCAACTACCACAATGTTTATTAAAAAATTCAATCAAAAATATTAAAAATAGAACTACCATATGATTCAGTAATTCCACTTCTGGGGATTTATTTGAAGGAAATGAAAACACTAACTTGAAAATATATATGTACCTCCATGTTTGTTATAGCATTATTCATAATAGGCAAGACATGGAAACAACTTAAGTGTCCATTAATACATGAATGGGTAAAGAAAAAATATGTAGAGAATGGAATATTATTCAGCCATAAAAAGAAGGAAATCCAGCCATTTGCTGCTACATGGTTGGAACTTGAAGGCGTTATACTAAATGAAATAAGTCAGAGAAAGAAGACTACCATGTGATCTCACTTATATGTGGAATCTAAACCGCCCCCTGCCCCCCGCCCCCCGCCAAACAAGCAAACGGGCAAAAACACTGAGATCATAGATAGAACAGATTGGTGTTTACTAGAGGTGGGAGTGGGAGGTGGGCAAAATGGGTGAAGGTGGTCAAAATGTACAAACTTCCAGTTATAAAATAAACGAGTCATGGAGATGTAATGTACAGCATGGTAACTATAGTTACCAATCCTGTATTTTATATGTTAAAGTTGTTAGGAGAGTAGATCTTAAAAGTTCTTAACATAAGAAAAGAAATTATAACTCTTCGTGGTGGTGGCTGTTAACTAGACGTATTGTGCTGATCATTTCATAATATATGCATATAGTGAATCATTTATGTTGTATACCTGAAACCAATGTAAGATTTTATGTCAATTATATCTTAATTAAAAAAAAGAAAAAAAAAAAAGTATCCTCCCTGATGGGATTACGGGCAAGGGAGAAGCCCCAGAGGTGACCGTGGTAACGACTCTTACACAGGCAGAGGATGGCGTTCACTCCATGGGAACCATGGAACATGCCTATTTGGCTTCTGTTGGAGGCAACTTTGGGATATCCCAGTAAGCTAACTGGCTTGTGTGGGAAATGACAGAGAGGCAAACTGCCGCTTAACGTGAGAAAGAGCTTTTTAACAACTAGAGTTGCCCAAAGGTGGACGGGGCCAACTCTAGTTGTTAAAAAGCTCTCTCACAGAAATGAGCTTCCTGTCTTCAAAATTATTTAAGGTGAGCCCACTTAGAGATCTGTTAGGAAGCCTAGAGGAGTTTCTACTGCAGCCTTGAAGTCTCTAGCTTGTGAGCTCAAAGAATTTCCACTGCCTCTGAAAAACACTGCACAAACAAACACCTAAGAAAAATAGATAAAATGAATAAAGAAAACTGGAAAAAAGGATTTGTGCAGAGTAAGCCAGGAAGGTTAAAGCATGGAAATGTATCTCATCTATACTGGGCGCTTAGTATCTGTGTGAGCTCAGGGCATGAGGCACTAAATCCAAAGCTCTGAACTTAGAATCAGACGGCCTGGTTTCTTCATGAAACAGATAAGCTCTTTGACCTTGGACAAGTCCCTTGCCCTCTCTGAGCCTAAATTTTCTCTCATTTTAAAATGAGATGATTGAGACACTTAAAAGATATCTCAGTTCCCTTTAAACTCTAAAATCTTTGATTCTGTGGTAAGCCGTGCTTGAAATTAGGGAGAGTTTATACTCTCACAAAAGGTGTATGTCAGCTGCGGAAGGTAATAACGTAAAACAGTAGGTCAGGATTCTCCCCTCCTCAGGTCTTCTTGAGTCCCACCCAGTCCCTTGTCTTTCAAACTGATTTGCTTCACACCTGCTCAGAGCCAGGTCAGTGGTGGTGGTAGCTGTTACCATCTCTTCACGTCTAAGCGACCCCTTGAATAGTGCCTTGCATCATCGGTTCTAGGGACATATTTCTGTGGAAACGTGACTTGCAGGCTTTGAACCAAACCCAAAGGAATGTTTCAGGTTTGCTCTTGGCAAAGCCCTTCTTTCCCTTCTCTAATGAAAGATTGGAAGGCCAAGAGAGGCCTCACATGGCTCTTCTTGGCTGTTGCCTCCCTCTTTAAACAATGGCTGGATGCGTTCTGTAGGAAGAAAAGGAAACATATGGATTGAATTTCCCCCAAGTGCACTGTGGCCTACGAGTGGATTTGAGGCTGGGCGTGGGGGTGGGGGTGCGTAGAGAGGAAAGCTTTGGCGCAGCACACCGGGGAACTTAGTGAGATTTGGGTCCCATGAGAAATGATGGGGTGGGAGCAGGGGGTCTATAACTAGCTGTGGCCAGGTGCTCTCTGAATCAGCTGTAGTGGGACAGGCCTTTAGAGGGGACTCTTGGAAATGGAAGAGAGAGTAGAGTGATGTTGTAATAAGAAGCAGGGGGAAGATGCGGTCATCAAGTCAGGCAGAGGCATTCCAAATTGTGGGAGAGACCTCAAGGATCTTAATGCCGAGGGATACTTCCTGAGGAAGGCAGGTCTGGCTCTATCCTGGGCCTTGTGCAATGGGATTGAAAGTTTGGAATTTAATTACGTTTAATCAGAACATTAAACAATGTGTATGAATCCTATATCACTGCCAAATTACTCAGGACTCATTAAATGGAGAGTCGTGGTGGGCCTCTCTCATTGTCATTGCAGATATATTTGCAGATGGTAACTTGGAGGGGAAGAAAGGGAGAGTTTGGATTGTTGGAGTTAGAAGTGCATCTTCGTGCTTTTCTGCATGTTGTACTTCCATTTACAAAGCCCCTCTCATCCTTCTCTGTCTGTGCGACCAACCCTGCCCGCCCCTTTGGTGACTGAGCTTCCTGCCATGGTGCCCACAGTAGCAAGATCATGATGCCCCAGGACTGAGAAGCCATATAAAGCTCCCCTGACACATATCCATGAAGTCTGGGAATAATATGTAGCTTTACATGTGCGTCCCTTACTCCAGACGACCGTCAGCATGGTGTTGCTGTCTCTTGATTCTGAGCCTGGGTGTTTATTTCTGTCCTACTGGTCCACAGTGAAACCCTAAACACTGAGCAGTTGGCTGTTGGCCTGAGTCCATCCTGGTACTCATCACCCCCTGCCCCTAGGGAACTTTGTGCCTGACTTCCATCATCTCCTTCGGAATGAATCTCTTTAGTTTAGATGTGACACCAAGAACAGTAAACGCTCTGAAGCCTGAATGACATGCTTGCCTCATTTCTTTGTATCAGATTCTCCCTGATCTTGAACTTGATTAGACTGAGACTTGCCCATGGACTTGGGTTTGAATTGCCAGCTCTCACGGGGGAGCGGCTGACTCAGTTGGCCACAGTCCTCTTGCCCAGCTCCTAAATTTGTTTTGGTCGGGCTTATCCCTTCTCATTGATGAGAGCTTCCAGTATACCACGTTGTCAGTAAACTCATCATTTAAGACTTACAGTATTGTTTGTTGTTCCCTGTCCTGGGAAGGCTGTCTTTTTTCATTTAGGAAAAATGAGTGAGTTCCTGTCACATGCTTCATATATCCACTTTGCATTTAGTATATTGTATTCTAATTACCTGTGAACTACTTCAAAGGGCAGCAACTAGGCATACTTTATAATTGAATGCTTATAGTGATGCAGTCCTATTTTCATTTCTTGTTATCTAATGGAGGACGTGGCAAGACGAAGAATCTCAATAAAAGTTTCTAGAGCAGATGAAGTTTTTAGTTCAGTGCCCTATCCTTTCCGACGGGAAGACTGACCATCAAAGTAGTTCAATGACTTAACCAGACCCTCAGTAAAATCTTTTAGGGCAAAGACCATGTCTGATTTATCTTTGCACTTCTGATGCCCAGCACAGCATCTGGCACATATTAAACAATCAATATATGTATTGTATTGAGTTGAAAAAGAATTCTGGAGACCACAAATCTAGTTGGTGGCAAGGCTAGGGCTGTAAACAGGTATCCTGACTTTTAAACTCTTGGCCCATAGTCAGATTAAATCACAAGCAAGATACTCAAAGTATTACCACAAATAAATAAATAAATAAAAAATAAAAGGTGACATAACAACATCTCTTAAATTTTAGTCTTGGCAGGTAGTTCTTATCTATTTTTCCTTTTTACTGGATTACCGGATATCCCTCTTTATTGTCCTGTCCAAATCATGCAACACTTAAAATATGCAGTTGGCTTAACACTTAGCAAACTATTTCCTTTCGTTTTATAAATATTCCAGATTTTGAAAACACTTCCAAGTACCCTCTACAATAAGATTTATTCAAGAGAGTACATCTATAAAAAGTAAAGCTTTTCGTGTCCCTTGGATGACTATTTCTGAAAATACTAGAAATGTCTTGAGTGAGCAGAGTTAAATATCACAGAACTGCACACCGGGGGGCTATGTGCAAATTATAGCTGCCTGTTTTCTCCCTGGAGATCAAAGTTCTAGTTAAGAGATTGGCAATCTTTTTCTATAAAGGGCAGTAAATATTTTAGGCTTTGCCAGCCACATGATTTATGTTGTGACTCCTCAACTTTGCTGTTGTTGTGTGAAAGCAGCCATATATGTATAGCAGACAATATGCAAATGCATAAGCATGGCTCTGTTCCAATAAAACTTTATTTATGAACAGTGACATTTGATTTCACATGATTTTCATGGATTGCAAAACAGTATTTTTTTTATCATTTAAAAATATAAAAATTATTTCTTTAAAATTTGTTTTAATTTTTCAATTACAGTTGGTATACAATATTATATTAGTTTCACTATGTACGACATAGTGATTAGACATTTCTATAAGTTACAAAGTGATCACCCCGATAAGTCTAGTACCCATCTGACATCATACATAATTATTAGAATATTATTGAGTATATTCCCTAAACTGTACTTGACATTTGCATGACAGTTTTTATAACTGGCAATTTGCACTTCTTAATCCCTTCACCTTATTCACCCTTCTCCCCACCCCCCTCCCATTTAGCAACCATCAATTTGTTCTCTGTATCTATGAGTTTGTTTCTATCTGGTTTATTCATTTGTTTTGTTTTGTAAAAATCATTCTTATCTCACAGTCTGTATAAAAACAGGCAGACCAGATTTGGTTTGGGGGCTGCTTGTCCATCCCAAGTCCAGTTAATAATTAACAACAACAATAATAGTATTAGGTTGGTGCAAAAGTAATTGAGGTTTAAAAGGTTAAAAATAATTGCAAAAACCGCAATTACTTTTGCACCAACCTAATAACTTCCATTCACTGAATCCCTATTACATGGTAAGCACTGTATGCATTTTGCCACCCATTTTTAAAAAATAAAGTTTATTTTTTAGAACCACCCATTTTTCAAATGAGGAAAGAAACACTGAGAGAGGTTAATTTGGTCAAGGTCACAAAATTAGTAAGTAGAAGAGCTAAGAATGAAGCCCAGAGCGGTTAGTCTTAGAAGCTATGCCCCGCGCCATTATGCCGTGTTGCCTCTTAATTTAAAATCTTCAGTTTTAGCTCTTTTACTGACAATGTTATGGTTCAGATCTGCACGTTTTGATGGAGAGATCACTCCACTGGGAATTATGATATCTGAATCTTGGTACCAGCCATGCCAAATAACTCCCCATATAACCTTCGCAAAACTCTTAAATTTTCTTAGTCTTAGTTTCTTCATCTGTAAGACAAAAGGGTTGGAGCATGGTGGTGATTTTCAAGGGCAGTGGTGAATCTGTTCCCCGGGTCCCTTTGGCAATATCTGGATGCATTTTTGCCTCCATTTTGCCCCACATGACTGTGTGTGTTGGGGGGTGCTACTGGCATCTTGTGGGTAGAGGCCAGAGAGGCTGCTAAATATCTTACCATACACAGAACTGCTCGCCACCACAAATAATTACCTCAATCAAAATGTCAGTAGTGTCGAGAATGAGAAACTTTGGACTCTGGGACCAGTATAACTCCTTCCATTTCTGAGAATCTGATTTTTTATTCATTTCAATGGAATACATTTAGTTAAAAGCCGAGTTACTTCTCTATGAATCACAGATTCTTCTTTCGTATAACAATAGAATTCAACCACATAATCTCTGAGATTCGTTCCAACTTTAAAATGTTCAAGTCTATGATTAACAGGGGAACATTAAAATAAATGTTATGCTTGTAAATCCAAGATAATAGAAATCATTTCATATTTTTTTGTCTTAATAACCAGGCCTGCCCAACTCCCACATCTGCACGGGGTGAAGGTTACAACCTTGCAGTCCATGGGCTGAACCCAGCCTGCAGATGTGTTTTGTTTGGCCTATAGAGTGGTATTAGAACTTTGCAAATTAGTAGCCAACATTGAAAAGACTAGCTATTTCCAGTAAACATCCACATTTTTGGCTTCTCTTGAAAAATCAGAAGACCAAGCAGCACTGGGCTTGATTTTTGCGTAGTAATGGTGAGCTGGCACTGAGTAGAATCTGTCCCTTTTAGATGGGGCCAACTTCTTCAGTTCACCAGAGTTCCCACCTCACAGGTTTGTTATACCTGGCCACCTTCATGTTATCTACATTACCTTCCTCCCTGCCTGCTTCGTCCTTTTAAGTAGTTGAGTTGACTACTCCTGCCCGAGAATTCTCAGTCCACTCATGGAATGCCCGGAAATGCTGAGGGCTGACCACTTAGAAATGTGGATTCTTAGACTAAATGAAATAAATGTTAAGTCGTGCAGTTGGGTCTAAGTAAACAAGTGGATGAGAACAGGATGGGGAAAACAGTCTTTGCCGCAGCTTGTGAAAATGGTCCTAAGAGTTTTCATGAACAGTATGAGGCAATGGTGTTTTGTCCCGGCCAGCTAACTAATGTGATCCCTGGCTGCATTATTAGGAGTGCGGCGTTGTGACAGGGTAGTCCCACTCTTCTCTCTGCTGCTCGCATATAGCTGAATCATCACGTTCATTTCTTGGCACACACTAAGTGTGATTTTAACAAGTTGTTGAGCAAAGTATTGGTGAGGTGGCTTGGAAGGTCTTCCTGGGAGTGAGATTTGCAAGAGCTTAAGCCATTGATTCCAGAGAAGAGAGGACTCAGGAACAAAGGATGGATCTTTCCAAATGTGGCGTATCTGTCCTAAGGAGGAGGGTCAGGTCAGCACCATGACCTTCAGCACATGCCTCAGACCCCTCTTTGAGCTTCAGTTTTCTCACTTTTATGAAAAGCAGGCTTTAGCCACCTCATCCTCAGGAAAGCTTTTCTACAAGGGAAAAGTAACCTTGAAACAAACTATGTACCTATGTAACATAAATCAATTCAATTTTCTTTTAATTCATCAGTCCTGCTTTTTATCATTTTTATTTTTTAATGTATATTTTCCAATTAATTAAAAATATTTAGTGTACATCAGAAAAAATAAAGTAACTGAGTATCATCCCTAACACTTGTAATTTATACTTTCATATCTATTTTCTTCTTCTTTTTTTTTAGTTTCAGGTGTACAAAACAATGTGATAGACATTTACATTTGTATCCCTCACACAGTGATAACCCCCTTCCCTCCATCTACTACCCCTCTGACATCGCACACAGCCGTTACTTTTCCACTGCCTCTATTCCTAATGCTGTACTCCGCTTCTTGTAAATATTTATATATATAAAGTTGACATTCATTATTGTTCAGCTTCAGCTTCAGGTGTACAGTGCAGTGATCAGGCATCTACATCATCCCTGAGGTGGTCTCCCTAATGGGACAAGTGTCCATCGGATACCCTACACAAGCTTTACAACATTATTGATTACATTCCCCAAATTGACTTTCGTATCCCCGTGGCAATCTTGTGGTTACCAACTGTGCTTTCTAATCCCCTCCTTTCCCCCTTATTCCCACCCCCCCATCTAGCAACCCTCAGTTTTTCCTCTATGTCTCTGAGACTGTTTCTGATTAGTTCATTCATTTATTCTTTTCTTTAGATTCTACATATAAGTGACATCATATGGTATTTGTCTTTCTCTGTCTGACTTATTTCACTTAACATAATGTTCTCTAGGTCCATCCATGTTGTTGCAAATGGTAGGATTTCTTTCTTCTTTATGGCTGCATAATACTCCACTGTATAAATGTACCACAGTTTCTTAATCCAGTCATCTACCGATGGGCATTTTGGTTGTTTCCATGTCTTGGCTATTGTGTATAGTGCTGCAATAAACATAGGAATGCATAAATTTTTTTGAATTAGAGTTTTGGATTTCTCCGGATAGATACCTAGGAGTGGAATTGCTGGGTCATAAGGTTTTCCGTTTTTTGAGATACCTCCATACTGTTTTCCATAGTGGCTGCACCAATCTGCAATCCCACAAACAGTGCACGAGGGTTCCCTTTTCTCCACATCCACGCCAGCACTTGTTATTTGTTGATTTATTGATGATAGCCATTTTGACTGAGGTGAGGTTGTGTCTCTTTGTGGTTTTTATTTGCATTTCTCTAATGATTAGTGAGGTTGAGCATTTTTTCATATGTCTGTTTGCCATCTGTATGTCCTCTTTAGAAAAATGTCTCTTCATGTCCTCTGCCCATTTTTTAATTGGGTTGTTTGGTTTTTTGGAGTTGAGTTGAATGAGATTTTTATAAATTTAGGCTATTAACCCCTTATCAGATATATCATTGGCAAATATGTTCTCCCATTCAGGAGGATCCCTTTTTGTTTTATTGATAGTTTCCTTTACTGTGAAAATACTTTTTAGTTTGATGTAATCCCACATGTTTATTTTTTCTCTTCCTTTGCCCGAGGGGATATATCAGTCAAAATTTTACTCCAGGTAATGTCTGTAAAGTTTCTTCCTATATTTTCTTCTAGGAGTTTTATGGTTTCAGATCTTACATTTAAGTCTTTAATCCATTTTGAATTTATTCTTGTATATGGTGTAAGGAGATGGTCCAGCTTCATTTTTTTTGCATGTGTCCAGGTTTCTCAGCACCATTTATTGATTAGACTGTCTTTACCCCACGGTAAATTCTTGCTTCCATTTTCATAGATTAAATGACCATATAGGCTTGGATTTATTTCTGGGCTCTCTATTCTGTTCCATTGATCTATGATCAATTCAAATTTGATTTAATTATTCAGATCAAATAAACTAAATCAATCAATGCTTCGATGGGATGTGTACAGAATGTCCAGAACCCCAACTGTTTAGCCCTCCCCCTCAGCTCTCTAAGGCCACATCTGAGCATGTTCTACAGAGTCTCTGGACCCCACGACATGCAGTGTGAAAAATCACTGATCTAGATTTCTAAGATTCCTACTAATTCTAAAGCCTTCGTTTCCTGTAGCCTATGTTTCCTGGCTGTGAAACATCAGGGAAGCCTTTTGAGATTAGCTTGAGGCTAAGATGCACCATCAAAGGCAGGGATGGGTGAGGTGACTACAGGGAAGGAATAGCAAGAACAATGGATAACTGTACTGTTGTCTGAAACACACTGTGTGAAGTGAGTCAGGACCTTATTATAATTGTTTAGGAAGAAATGCAGATGGCACCTTGGTCTTTGTTTCTTCAGGAATCTTGGAAGGCTGTTTCTTATAGACATTGCGGTTTTCTCTTTAACATCAAGTTTGACTCTATCACATCTGCATTTTTGTAATAGCTATGCAGTTTGAGGATATCTCAATGCTGAAGGTGGGCCCTGGTTGTGGGGATCATTTTATCTTGACAGTGATTGGTCCTGGAAGCCAGGCCTCAACCAATCAATGTGCATAAAATCCCTGTAATAAACACATTACTCAACTTGGGCATTGTGAACTGCAAAAGGGTGTTTCCGGGGGGCCCTTTAGTAAATGTTCTTTATTTATAAGAGAGAACCAAATAGACAGACATTTTATTTCTTCCTCTGGATCTTTGGTTGTGGTCACATGTGGACGAGATACCGAGAGTTACTGTAGTGATTTCACTACCAGCCTGAATATAACATTGACTCAAGTAGGAAGGCTGAGTCAAGAGAACTTTGGGGCCATGGGCCTGGAGCCACAGAAACTTGCTAATCTTCTCTACATTTAGGTATGTGAGCCAATAACTTTCCTTAGTATTTTAGCCAGTTCAATTTGGGTTGTCTGCTTCTTAAGCTTAATGAATCCCAACGAATACATTAGCTTATCCAAACCAAAAAGGTTTCCTTCCAGTGGTGGCAGAGCACGTTGAAGAGTGTATCAGACACATTTTATGTCCAACCTCAGATTCTCTTGGCTTCACCTATCTCTTGAGCATCTGATTACCTGCTCTGCCTCAGCTGCTACAGCTGTCTGACTCTGCTGATCCAGAGTCAAACTACCTGAGGTCGACCACCAACACACCGAAAGCATCTGTGTCTCACAGTACTTCTGGACTCAGATGAAGACCAAGCTGGAGGCATGAGATTGGGCTTCCTGAGCAGCTGCTGCAGGGGCTGAGTAATGAAACCCGAGAGTGGGGAGGAGTTAAATCCCTGGAAGGCAAACTTAGAGCAATGGGACTCAGGAAATGTGAGGGATCTGGCAAATAAATGTCCTCTCCCTTCCTGCAATAGACTGAACCAAGGATCACATCCCCCTCACCCCGAATCGCCCATTTGGAGACATCTCATTGTAGCCTCATAAAGATGCCTTGCTGGAACGATCACTGCATTATTTCCCATCTTTCTTGGCCTCACTTTCCTTTTTGCTCACTTGTGCAGCCATAGTATTGTACCTCCTAAATAAAGCACTAACACTTAATCCTTGCCTCGGGCTCTGTTTCTAGAAAAAGTGACTAAGATACCAAAAAAAAAAAAAAAGAAGCCAAAGAAGAAATAATTGGTGTAGTGTTTAGGCCATTGCCTGGTCTGGTTTTAATATTTAGAAAATCTGGCCTTTTATGAAGATCAACAAGCCAGGCGGAATGCACATCACATAGCATAGTGGTTAAGAGCTTAGACATACATGTGCTTAAGCCCTCACTCTGCTCTTTACTGACTAAGTAATCCTGTTTGAGTTATTTAACTCCTCTGAGCCTCACTTTTCTCTTCTGTAAATAATGAGGACAATAACTACATAATAGGGCAATTGTGAAGATTAAAGAAGATAATGCATACAAAAATACTTATCACAGCATTTTCCGCCTCAGCACTAGGAACATTTGGGGCCAGATAATTTATTGTTGGGGGGTGGAGCTGTCTTGTGCACTGTAGGATGTTTACTGGCATCTTTGTCCTCTAACTACATGCTAGTAACGCCCACCCAGTAGTGACAATCAAAAATGTGAAAATCAGCAACAAATAAAAAGTGAGCTCCATAAAACCCAGCCAAAACAAAATTGTGAGAAATTATAAGTCCCTGTCAATTTAAGCCACTCAATCTTGGATGATTTGTTATGTAGTAATAGAAAACTGAAAGGAATTGGTAACGAGAAGTGTGATGCTGCCATAACAAAAACCTCAACTATGTGGCATTGGCTTTGGAAGTAGGTGGTGGGTAGAGGCTGGAAAGAGAAGAGAGAAGAGAAGCTAGCAGAGCAGAAAGGAAATGGTAATCAAAGACAGAGAAAAATGGCGATCTGCCACTATGGTGGCAGAACTGTAGTAACTTGGAAGATAGAAATGTACCTAATGAACTTGTTGGATCTGGCTAAGGAGATATTAAGGCAGAAAGATAAAAATACCAAGTGGTGTCTGTGACAGCACATAATCAAGTATAGGAAGAGAGATCAGCTAATGAGAGAACTGTAGCATTTGCAAGTAGAATTTGGAGAAAATTTGGCTTGGAAATTAAAACTACTTTATATTTTCTGTTCTCTGCAGCTGGAAACTATTACCAAAGTAAAAAACAGCTTCAGGGCAAAGATTATTAAGGGTATGTGTATAATACCTTATTTTGAGATCTCATAAAATTTAAGGTGCCCAAATAGTTCTTTTAGCTAGAAAAAGGGGGGTGGGGCTTCTAATAATCTTAATGGCATTGTCACAAAGAAGCCTAATTTTTCTAAAGTACAAAGAGGTCCATCTTAAAAATAATTATGGATTTGGTTTTTGGGGCATAGAGTGAGTGCTGAGAAGATTCATGGGAAACCCACAAAGATTTTAAGAGAATGATATTGCCAATAGCATTGGTAACATAAACTTTGGTAACTTGAACTGTGAGAGATGGAGATATTTCAAATGAAAAGAGGCTCGTGGGAAGCAAAAAGCACAAGCTCCTAGAGAAAACTACTCAGATAAACCATTAAACCATTTCTTTTGTAAAAAGAAGAGCTTTTTAGAAAGCTAGACCAAGAATTTAGAGGGTAGAGTGAACAAATGAGAACAGTGTGACAACATCTAGGGAGAGGAACCTGTCTCTAATCAAGGAACATTTCCCATTCCCAAGGTTGAGAGCTTGACAACAAGTGACATCAGAATTTCAGAATTGCTATTGATCAATGACTTCTATGTATCTACCATAATCCCATTATGAATGAGATTGTTGTAGATCATTTTTTCCCTACCTCAGAATTGTATGTTGAGTGTGTCTGGGGAAGATATATTGTCTTTTTAGTTCACAAGTCTCTGGAGTTGTTGCTGTTCAAGAGTTGCTACACCTGACAATCACACTTAAGGAGAGTTATTCACATCCAAACTGAGGCCGGTCATGAAATTCTGAACTTTAAGCTTGATATCATAATTGGGGTGGTAACCAGCCTCCAAAATGGCACCTGATGACTTTGGGTAATCCCCTCCCATAATGAATTGGATTGGCTTGGGTAATGAATATGATATTACAGAAATAACTATGTATATCTTCCATGACAAGGTCACAAATAACACTTCAGTTTTTTCTTCCTTACTCTCTCTTAATGTCATTCACTCTGGGGAAACCCAACTTTCATATTGTGAAAACACTTAAGCAGCTTTGCCCGCAGGTCTGTGTAGTGAGGAACTGATGAAGTCTTGTCCACAGGCATGTGAGTTACCCATCCGGAAAATGGATGCTCCTGTCCCATTCAAGCTTTCAACTGACTACAACTCTGGCTGAGATTTTGACTGAAACCACATGAGAGACCAGAGACAAAAGTATTCAAATAACCTCCTAAAGTTTTGACCAACAGAATTGTGCTTATTGTTATTTTAGGCAGCCACATCTTGGGATAATTTATTATGAAGAAATAGATAACTACAACAATTAAGACAACACTTTTGGAGGTGACTACATTTTACACGTAGGAGGAATAGGAATAATTTATGGCAAGAGGGAAGGTTCTAATAGATTGTTTAATGGCCACAAATATCCCCCTTTTCATTATGCTGAGGGTGCCAAAAAATGTATGCAAGTGGACACTTGGTCAGCGTTGCTCAACCAGTAGTTTTCTATACTCAGATGAGTCTGGATGCTGATAGTAACCACTTTGAGCACCTCTTGTAACTGTGAAAGTCAAACGTGACTTGTATTTATCTTTTATTATAGGTATATATTGAATATTAAAATTTTAATACAGTTTTCTTTTCTTTTATATAGTATATGTGCTGCCGAAGTGAGCAGTTTCATTTCTTAAAATGTATATACATATTTTTTGGCACCCTCTGTATATTCTCCTTTTGCAATGTGGCTTCGCTGCTTCTCCCATCTAGAGGTGAAATTCTATATATATATAACTTTCACAGTTACAAGAGGTGCTCAAAGTGGTTACCATCAGCATCCAGACACATCTGAGTATAGAAAACTACTGGTTGAGCAATCCTGACCAATACATTTTTATACATATAAATTTAATCTTGACTCTCGGTATCCTGGTGACTTGCTTTTATTGATAGAATATTGCAGAAGCAAAGTTATGTGACTTTTTAAGCTAAGCTTTGCAAGACCTGGCTGCTTCTGACTTTGCCGCTTTAGAATGCTGCCCTGAAATGTCCTCTAGGGAAAGTCAGCCTATTCTCCTAGAGAATGAGAGGCCATATGGAAGAGAACTGAGGCACCACAATTCATAGCCAATGCCAGTTTCCCACCTTGTAAGTGAGACTATCTCGGATTTTCAGCCCAGCCAATCTCTAGCTGAATGTGCCTGCATGAGCCAGCCTAGGCCATTCATCTGAGGGAACTTTAGGCCAACCTACAAAATTCGTTGGCATTGCTTTGTGATTGTAAGCTAAGTAGCAAAAGAAAACTGCAAAAGACTTTATTGCACAAATTTATTGTAGAGTATACTTTTAACTCATTGTTTCTCAACAATATCAAAAACTTAATTTCAAGAAATAATTGTTGGTGACTTCCTGAAACACTGTGTTGAGGAAGATTCCAAATCCATGTAGATGCTCATTTGAAAGAAAACCATTATTAATTAGTAGTGTCTTTCATAGGCATGGATAGGGCAGAAAAATGGCATCTGTGCTCTGTGTACCCGCAACTTAGGAATAAGAGAACCGATCTTTTCTTTGAGGAATCTGCTGCATGCTTTGTGTACTTGCTTTATCGTGTTCATCTGGGCACAAAATTTAAAAAAAAATCCAAATATCTAATATTTATTTATGTATTTTACAGGACAATGTACTTAATGTTGAATTTTTAAAAATCCTTAACCCAACAAATGTTTGTTTTGCTTTTCTTCTCTTACATACACAAATATATATCTGAATTAAAAGATATCATGAGAGAAGCATGTATATTATTTGATTTGATTCTCGCATCAACCCTATGATGTAGGAAGGGAGGGTATTGTTTTTTAATCTTTATTTAATGTATGAGGGGCAGTTATACAATGTCCTTCAATTAAGGATGTACATTTAATGTAAAGGGGTTTACTCTCATTCATTCAGTCTTTGAAGCTTATTCCCTTCCTGCTATAATACGGGAGGTATCTAGATGATTGCTAAGGTCCTTCCAGATCTCACTTTTTTTAAAATTAAAATTTATTGGGGTGACAATGGTTAGTAAAATCACATAGGTTTCAAGTGTACAATTCTATAATACATCATCTATATATCACGTTGTGTGTTCACCACCCAGAGTCAGTTCTCCTTCCATCACCATATATTTGACCCCCTTTACCTTCTTCTATCTCCCCTCCCCCCTTACCCTCTGGTAACCACTGAATTATTGTCTGTGTCTATGAGTTTTTGTTTCTGTATTTGTTCATCTTGTTCCTTTGTTGCTTTCAGTTTTATATCCCACATTATCAGTGAAGTCATGTGGTTCTTGACTTTTTCTGTCTGACTTATTTCACTTAGCGTAATAATAATCTCAAGATCCATTCATATTGTCACAAATGGAACTATTTCATCTTACGGCAGAGTAATATTCGTTGTGTATATATACCACATCTTTATCCAATCATCTATCAAAGGACACTTTGGTTGTTTCCATGTCTTGGCCACTATAAATAAAACTGCAATGAACATTATCTTTACAGATAAATGTTTTCAGGTTTTAGGGGTATAAACCCAAGAGAGGGATTGCTGGGTCATATGGCAATTCTATTCTTAAGTTTCTAAGGAACCTCCACACTGCCTTCCATAGCAGCTGCCCCAATCTGCATTCCCACCAACAGTGCATGAGGGCTCCTTTTTCTCCACAGCTTCTCCAACACTTGCTATTATTAGTCTTGTTAATCATAGCCATTCTAACCAGTGTGAGATGATATCCCACATCATTTCTCTGATGATTAGTGATGTTGAGCAAGTTTTCATATGTCTATTGGCCATTTGTATGTCCTTTTTGGAGAAATGTCTATTCAGGCCTTTGGCTCATTTTTCAATTGGATTGGTGTTTTTTTCATTGTTGAGTTGTATGAATTCCTTATATATATTGGATATTAACCCCTTATCAGAGGCGTTGTTTGTAAAAAAAATCTCCCATTTTGTTGGTTGCCTCTTTATTTTGTTGATGGTTACTTTTGCTGTGCAGAAGCTTTTTAGTTTAATATAGTCCCATTCATTTATTTCAGCTTTTACTTCCCTTGCCTTTGAGGTCAAATTCATAAAATCCTCTTTGAACCCAAGGTCTATAAGTTTAGTACCTGTGCTTTCTTCTATGCAATTTACTGTTTTAGGCCTTGTGTTTAGGTCTTTGATCCATTTTGAGTTAATTTTGGTACATGGTGACAGATAGCAGTCCAGTTTCATTCTTTTGCATGTGACTTTCCAATTCTCCCAGCACCATTTATTGAAGAAGCTGTCTTTTCTCCATTGTATGTTTTTGGCTCCTTTGTCAAAAATTATGTCCATATTTATGTGGGTTTATTTCTGGGTTTTCAATTCTATTCCACTGGTCCATGTGTCTGTTTTTCTGCCAATACCATGCTGTTTGATTATTGTTGCCCTGTAGTACAAGCACATTTAATGACTTGAATGAACCCAGTGTACACCATGCTACATAAAATTCATCTGGTGGGAAACTAAATGCCAAAAGACTGTCAGCTTTAGCAAGTGGTTACTGAGTTGCTTGGTTGTCTGGGTCGTTTGACTGGCAGTGAGAGATGCTGTTTCAACATCTGTCTGAGGAGGCAAACAAACAGAGCTTTAAACTATATTGACACGTGTGTCCTGGATGACTCAAGATTCTGACTGGAAGATAATCACTGGAGTCGAGTTACATTATGACTGGAGCAATGTTCCATTTGACGTGAAATTCCTCGGAGAGGAGCAGTGTGGTTGGTGAAATTATGGGCACCGTCTTGACGATGCAAATCAGAAGGGCTGTAGGCTCAAGGCAGTCACTTAAGGGAATAAGTGGTTTCAAGAGACTGTGAGTCAGGTCTGGGAGAATGGGAGATGCAGATGAGGTAAATCATATCACGTGTTCTGCAAAGTGAAAAGCAATAAGGTATGTAGACCACATTTACCTTCTCCCCTTTGCCACATCCCCAAGTACACACTGAGAGAGATATAACTTATTTTCCAGCACTACAGAGCTCTTGCCACAGAGATCTCTGAACACAGATGCTCCCATATTCACAGTCTAGGTAGAAAGGCAGATAGGAAAATAGTAATGGCTCTGCATTTAGTGTCCGTACCCAAGGCAAATCACTCGTTATCTGAGCCTCAATTACCTCATCTGTATAATGGTGACAATAATATTGTTTCTTTTGCAGTGTTTTTGTGAACAATAAAATATTTAACAAGCTATCCAGCAGATAACTAACATATACTAAATATTCTGTGTTTAAAATGAAATTACTTGTAAAATTTGCAGACATTACCCTTAGTAATATTTTTACTGAGATATCCCCTCAGGCAAGGAAAGTAAGAGAAAAAATAAACATGTGGGATTACATCAAACTAAAAATATTTTTCACAGCAAAGGAAACCATCAATAAAACCAAAAGGGATCCTACTGAATGGGAGAACATATTTGCCAATGATACATCTGATAAGGGGTTAATACCCAAAATTTATATAAAAAAACTCATTCAACTCGACACCAAAAAAACAAACAACTCAATTAAAATATAGGCAGAGGACATGAAGAGACATTGTTCTAAAGAGGACATAATGATGGCAAACAGACACATGAAAAAATGTTCAACCTCACTAATCATTAGAGAAATGCAAATAAAAACCACAATGAGATGCCACCTCACTCCAGTCAGATTGGCTATCATCAATAAATCAACAAACAATAAATGCTGGCAAGGATGTGGAGAAAATGGGTCCCTTTTGCAGTGATGGCGGGATTGCAGATTGTTGCAGCCACTATGGAAATCAGTATGGAGGTATCTCAAAAATCTGGAAATGGAACTACCATATGACCCAGCAATTCCACTCTTAGGTATCTAGCCAGAGAAATCTGAAATGCTAATTTGAAATAAATTTATGCACTCCTATGTTTATTGCAGCACTATTCACAATAGCCAAGACATGGAAACAACCAAAATGCCCACTGGTAAATGACTGGATTAAGAAACTGGTACATTTATACAATGGAGTATTACTCGGCCATAAAGAAGAATTAAATCTTAGCCATTTGCAATGATATGGATGGACCTAGAGAACATTATGCTAAGTGAAATAAGTCAGGCAGAGAAAGACAAATACCACATGATCTCATTTATATGTGGAATCTAAAAAATAGAATAAATGAACAAATTAATCAGAAACAGTCTCAGAGATATAGAGAAAAAACTGCGGATTGCTAGATGGGAGGGGGTGGGGACAAGGGAGAAGGTGAGGGGATTAGAAAGCACAATTGGTAACCACAAGATTGCCACAGGGATATAATCAATAATGTTGTAAAGATTTTGTAGGGTGTCTGATGGGCACTTGTCTTCTTAGGGAGACCACTTCACAGACAGTGTAGGTGCTTGACCACTGCAGTGTACACCTGAAGCTGAAGCTGAATAATAATGAATGTCAACTATAATTTAATATATATTAAATATATGGTCACAGGATGTGGAGTACAGCATAAGGAATAGAGTCAGTGGAATTGTAACAGCTATATACGATGTCAGAGGGGTAGTAGATTGCGGAGGGGGGTTATCACTTTTTGTGAGGAGTATAAATGTCTATTACATTATTTTGTACACCTGAAACTAATAAAAAATGAAATTACTTGCAAATATCTAACATCTGTGAAAGATAGAACTAGAACTATATTTAAATATAAACGCCAATGGATGAACGTACACATATTGAGCCCCAATTATGTGTGAAGTGCTTTGCTAAGCTCTTGCATACACGTTTATCACATGTAACTCTCATAAATTCCCTAGGACATGTATTTTTGAAATCAGGTTTCAGAGAAAGTAATTAACATGAGTAAGGCCGTCATGGTATACCACTTTAAAACCTTATTTGCATAGAAGAATATCTTAATGAAAACAAGGAAAATAATTTTTTTATGCAAGATACAGTAGACACACACTTGATAAATTCTACCTCATTAAAATTTAAGAATCATAATCGTAAACAGCTAAAATTAAAGCCCCAAACTGGGAGAAGATACTTGGAGTATACATGAGAAAGGATTAGTGTCCAGAATACACACACACACACACACACACACACACACACACACACACACACACACTGGGGTTGCCAAAAAACTGTATATACATCCTAAGAGATGTTATCCATGCTCAAGCAGTAGTTTGCCATAATCAGAAGTGTCTGGACGCTGATGGTAACCACTTTGAGCACCTCTTGTAATTGCAGAAGTCAAATGTGACTTGTATTCATCTTTTGTTATCAGTATATATTGAGTATTACAATTAATACAGTCTTTTCCTTTCTTAAAATATGTATACATTTTTTGGCACCCTCTGTGTATATATAAAATCCTATAAATTCATAAGAAAATGACAAGCAATTTAAGGAGCAAATGGGCAAAATACAAATAGGAATTGTACACAAGAAACAACATAAATGTCGCAGAAAGTTATGAATAGATACTCAAGCTCACTGGCAATTAAGGAATGCACATTAAAGCCAAAATGAATATGTTTTCACACCCACTAGATTGACCACAATAAGGAGTTTGACAATATAGGTGCTGCCCATGACATGGCGAAAGGGAACTATCATACTTGTGGGATGGGCTGGGAGCCAGTGTGATAACCTTGGAAAGCAATTTGGTATTGCTTAGAATAGGAGCGTATCTGTGCCCGGTGCTTCAGGAATTCTAATCCTTGATACAGTCCCTAGATAAACCCCTGCCTGGTTACACATGGAAACGTGGTTAAAAATGTGCACAACATCATTGTTCAGAATAGTGAAAACAACGACAAGTTCAAATGACCAGTTATGGTGGATAGATAAATAAGTTGTATAGTCAGACAGCAACGTATTTTACAACAATGAAAATAAAGAAAAAAAGAGCGAGTCACAGGGGAACAAATTCTGTATGATTCATTTACATAAAAAAACAGAACCAGGAAAATAAACAAAAAATTGTGCAGAGATGAAACACCATAAAGAAAGTGATTAACATAAAGTTTGGTTTCAAGGATTCCTTCAGTGGGAAGAGGGAGGTGATACATGTGTGATATGCTTCAAAAGAAAAAAAAAAGTTAAAAAAACAGAACAAAACAATATGTTCTCCCACCTCCCAAAAATCTCATTGCTGAGTGACAAAAATAAAAAACAGAATGAGATTTTTAATACCATATGATTTATATAAAGACCTATATGCATCCAAATCACCACTACATATTTTTCAAGTATACACGAATATTTTACAACACATTTCAAAGTCACTCACATGGGGACTTGTGACAAGAAGGGGATAAAGATGAAGTAGGGCAAGAGAAGTACCATGCATAAATTTATTTTGTAAAGTTATGAAGGGTTATTCATTTACTTCCAACCTTATTCCCAAAAGGGTTTGAGGAGGCAGCAAGACTATTGTACGTCTCAGATCCATATTCCACTTTTTGAGCCACTTGCTTTTTTAGATTCCAAGGAGGCCCACAGGAATGTCCTGTATTATAAAGGAATCTAAATGATTTTGACAAGGAGCAATTCATTTTCTGCAGGCTAAGCTGAGTTTTAGGAAATGGCTGACCTTGGAATTAGAGGGAGAAGCTGAGGCTGGTACGTGTGTTGGGCATGACTCGAGCATTTCCACGCCTCATTCCAATCCTGTAACATTCTCTTGTTTGTCGTCACCCTGGCAAGATGGAAGGGAAGGAGAAAGCAGGTGCTCCGTTTCCCAGGCTCATGTTATACAATTGATCATGAAGAATGGAGTCCCTTGCCAACAGATGAAATGCCGACCTTTGGGATGTCCTGTGTGAGCCAGAACTGATGGCTTGTTCCAGATCCTGCTCTTTATTCCCAGGGCTTCCTAGGAGTCCTCCCCTGGGGCTTCAAGCAAGCATAAGTGGAGTAGGATGGTCCAGATTTCAGGACCCCACCTAGCCCAAATATCTGCTACGCAGACAATTTGAGAGAAGGAATGATTGGAGGAGTGAAGTTTCTGGAAGAGAGGCAAAGTGAACACCATCAAAAGCGTTTGCAGATGAGTTTACCTTAATCAGAGAAAGGAACAATCTCATTCTTTGGTTTTTTGTTTTTTTTTTTCTGTTTTTTAAAAAATTTATTGGGGTGACAATTGTTAGCGAAATTACATAGATTTCAGGTGTACAATTCTGTATTACATCATCTATAAATCCCATTGTGTGTTCATCACCCAGAGTCAGTTCTCCTTCCATCACCATATATTTGATCCCCCTTACCCTCATCTCCCACCCCCCACCCCTGGAACAATCTCATTCTTGTTATCTCCAAGACAGAAATAACAGATGTAAGGCCTGGTATGTGCACAGAACTTAACTCTATAGATAAGGAAGGGAGGGAGCTCATGCATGAAGCCTTCAATTTTATTTTCAAAGGTAGACAAAGTCATAATTACATATAAAGCTTTGTGCTAAGTGCTAAAGGAAATGAAAAGATTAAGTTGCAGACCCTGTCCCCCGAAAGTTTGCAATTTACTTTAAAGTATTCAACTTACACATATGTATAGGGCAGCCCATGCATAGCTAATGATTACTAAATAGGTGTTCAAAAGATGAGAGAAGTCAGTGTAGCTGGGTATAATAAGAATCACAATTAGACACACCATTGGTGCTCCATTTGCCCATGGTCCACCTCTAGCCTCAATCACAGTTGTGGACAGCTCAGACTTACCTCCTTCTGGCAGAGTTTCTATCTTTCAGCTTCTTACCTCAGGGCCTCCTAGACTTGGGAAGTTTTCCCTGCCAGCTGGCAAGCACAGCCTAGAGGCATACCACACCCATGTTCACTAGCTTATATGGACCTGAATTCCAATAGCCAGTAGCTATACTTTGTGTGCTGTCTCCAACAGCCAGATCCCACTCTGCAGGCTGGGAATGCTGGAAGTGCCAGGGCATTAAATTCTCACACCCAACCTAGGGGGCAGAAGACTTTCAAACTTCAAAAAGTGACTGATAGAAGAGGTGGAGGAAGACCCTCCAGTGCCCTCTCCTCTCTTAAGGGATGACCCTGAAGCATGCTTTCACACTGGCTCCCAAAATTTTCCAGCAGGGCTAAGCTCCAATTCCCTGCAGTGGTAAATTGCTTGCCAACACACCTTCATTGGCTTCCTTCCCTCCCAGTACCAATTTCCTGGTCTTTATAGGTGCTTCCTTGCATCACCTCTCACACGACTTTCAATTGAATCTTTGTCTCAGCATCTGCTTCTAGAGAAACTTATACTAAGACAAAGCTCCAGGGGCAGCTTTCATCTAGAGATGGGGACTGGTGGCAGGGAGGAGAGGAGGTAGGGGAGAAAACAGTGGATAAGCATCACAGTCTTCCATCCAATAGATGGATAATTCTGAGAGGCGTGTTGTACACTTCTCAGGAGGTCCTGGCAATGGCAACCTTGACAATGCATCTTATGTTGGTTTCTCCTTCTCTGTTTCATTCATCACACTCCTCATTTTTGCTTTCTGGGACTGATCTGAAATAAATTACCAACATCCAAGTCCCTGTTTCAGGCTATTGTTTTCTGGGGAAGCCAAACCAAGACAGAAAGCTTTATGGGGCAGAATGCATGAAATGAGCTGGAACATTGTCTCTGGGTAGGAGTTAAGGAAATGCTTAGGGAGGATATCAGGCAGGTCTAAGAAATGACCCAAGTCAGGAAGGGAGAACTGGCTAGGACACTTTCTGCTGGCTCTCACAGAAGGTTCTCAGTGGTAAGCTGTGATGGAGAACACCAGAAAGGGAGCCTTGTTTTCTTTCTTGGCCTCTTAAGAAGATACCGCCTCACCCAAATAAGCTGGCCCTGAGACTACATCTAAAGCCACTACAGGTGCTTCTAACCCATGTCTGAAAGGACTCCAGAACTCCCCATTATCTGCCCTCAAAGTTTCCTGGCCCCCTTTTATTGTAGCTTCCTACTTTTCCCTCTGTTCTTTGCCAGGCCCACATACTTGGCCACTCAGTATAGGCTCTCCCTCCTGTGAGAAGAACAAGGCTCTTCGTTAGTTGGGGAGAGGACCCCATTATTGGCCTGTAGGCTGTGCTCTCCCTGCTTCTGGCTTCCCGCTTCAGAGGAGGGGGATTAAACAGGAGGTAAGGATGCTATCAGCCCTCTGTCTGCTGCAGTCAAAGAGTTCATGGGTTGGCTAGAAGGAAATGCAAGCTAGCCAACAGAGGCTGCCAGGATGCCAGACAGGTGGCCCCAGGAGGTCAATAGGAGTCTGTGCAGGATGTTGCAATTGGTGTGGTTATTGTTTCACACAGAGCAGGATCTTGAACATGCCATATTCTCCAGTAAGGGAGCGTCTGCACAGTGTTCCTTCTTTCCCCTCCCCCACCATTGGCATGCAGAGGAAGGTAAGTGATATTCCTAATAATGAGTGCACTCAGGCTTCCGCGACAAGGCCTGCTGCGGGAATCGCAGTCTCCACCATTCTCCTTTTTCTCATCACCTGATCCTGCTCAGACAATCTGCCCGTGCTGTGAAACATCAGGTCCGGGAAGGTTTGCTTTGCCGCAGCTCATTTGGGGAATCACTGGGGGTTTTCCCTGAGTATTTGTTCATTGTTAGGGGCTTCCTCCTGCCAGCCTTGCTAGGTGGCTGGATCTTGTCCATGTACTGGGAGATACTCCAGGATGCCGTGGGCCAGGAGGGGCGAGGGGAAGGGGGTGGAGAGAAATGGCTGCAACCCACAGGAAGGAATGTTTGGTGATGTGGTGAGGGCCTGGGTTGTAGCATCTCTGAGGGGTTGTCAGGAAGGAAGGAAAGGGTATCAGACCCCGAAGATCAGGAGATGGGGTCAAGCTCTGGAGCTGACATCCTCTGTGCCCTTCTTCATCCCCTCTCTGGGCCTCAACTTTCCATCTGCAAAGTGCAGATGGTCTCAAAGGGCTCTTCCATGAAAGCATAATCACATTTTATTGGGGGGCCCATTCCAGATTGTTGCTCCAGTTCACATTGATTTTGTAAACTCTATCCTTATTAAATACTCCAGGTCTCAAATGTCTCTGGCCTGGTTAAGGCAACAGCTTTTTGATTGGTCTCCCTGCCTTCATCTGCCTCCGTTGTTTCTCTTCACTTCTGCCAAGATGACATCACTTCTGCCAAGATGACATTTCTAAATTAGAAATCTGATTATGGCTTCCCAGTAATCAGAGGGAAAAAATTCTAAATGGAGGAACATCTGAGGCCTTTTAAAATCTGAGCTCATTGTCATCTTTCAGTCTGAGCTCCTATAACTTCCCTCCATGGCTATATGTTTCAGCTAATCTAGGCACCGCACTTTTCACTGAATGTATCATTCTGCCTCTCTTACCCTCATTTGAAATACAAGTACCAAAATAATACTTTAGAGACAGGAGAGCCTGGGTCCAGATCTATCTCTGCCATGTACTGCCTTTGTGAATTTGGACATGCGGTATGTATTCCTTTTCTGAGCTCTAGTTTCGTTGTTTGGAAAACGTCATTGAAGTAAGCACTAGTGATGAAGGATATGAAACTCCTAGCCTAACTTTTGGTTCATAATAGGTAGTCAATACATTGCTAGAATTATTATAATTATTATCCTCCTTTTGGTGAATTATTTACTCTTTATAACCCTCCTTCATGAGGCTTTACCAAGTCCCAGACAGAGGAGATTGCCTTTCCTTACAACTGTGTTCTAGGTTCTTATAGTACTTACTACCTTGTATTTTTGTTGTCTATTTATATATTTGTCTCACCCTCCAGACTGCAGGCTCCTTGCGGGGAAGAATTATGTTTCATTTATCTCTTCATCTCTTTCATCCAGCACAAATCCTGGGGTAGGTGCGCAGTGAGTGTTAAATGAATGAACAAATGACTGTTTTTGCTCTTGGGTAGAAAGAACTTTCATTAACAACCCAGAGGAAGGAAACCGTTAGAATGTGTAGGCTTGTTTAGTCTGCTCTGCTCCATTAACTAGGCACACCCACCTTCCCTTGATCCCCGGCTAGTCTGTTCTTTGGCAAATGTTGGAAGGTCATGTGGCATCCGGTCTTCTTATCTAGGCGGGTGTGATGTGGTTGGAAGCCTCCACACCCTCTATCCAAATAGACTGACTAGCGCTAGCCATCGGGAGTACTTGAAAAAACAAATTCAGGGAGGTCTGCAGGGGTAAATATAACAATTGGAGCTCCTGTTGGGCTATAATTTGCCAACCTATACGCTACACGGCAAAAGTACCTGGTAAGACTTGCCTGCTTGTAACGTGGAGCTGCCAGGATAGCGAGGCACAAAGAGACAAGTAGTAAGTCCTAAAATCTTTGGATAGAAAGTCTTCCTTCAAGCTACAACTGATGTGTAGATGTGTAAAGAGCGGTGTACATATGTAAAAAGAGCAAGGAATTTAGAGCTGGAGATATCAGATTTTGTACGCCTATCATGTGGGTAAAACTTAACCTTTCTGAGTTTTATTACATATTTCTTCCCTGAAGAATTCTTATCTCTGTTGATGGAATGGTGAAATGAGCAAGATAAGAAAAGTCCTTTGTCATCGCTCAGAAACTGAATGTTTTATGTTCTCCCAGTATTTTAAATAAATGACATTCACAACAACTTGGGAAGGATAGGCAGTCCTTATTAATGTTGGGTATTTGCCCTTGTCCCTCTGGATTTACTCCCACCCTTTTGTGTCCCTCTCTGTGATCCAGGAGACGGATCTCTAAGGGCTTCATGGGCTTTCCTGTCTTCTGGCTTCCCATAAAAGACAGAGTTCAAATCCTGGCTACAGCCTGAGCTAGTCATTTGACCATAGGCTGATGACTTTACTTCCATGAGGGTCTACTTCATTCTTAAAAAGAAAAAGGGTAGCTAACTACTTCACTGTTCATTTCAGGGGCCTGTGGTTAAAACAAGATCATTGCTAATTGCTAGGAATTGCTTGCTTAAATCCATTTTTTTTTATTTCTTATTTCCTATTGCCAAAAGGTATTATACTTAGTAACGATTCAACCATTCATAGATTCATTCAGCCAATCTTATATGCATTTTTTCATTTCTCCAACATTAATTATGCATCTACTATGTAGAGGTGGATAAACTTTATCTGTAAATGGCCAGAGAGTAAATATTTTATGATCATGGGCCATACAATCTTGGTTGAAACTACTCAACTCTGACATTGTGGTATGAAAGCAGACATAGATAATATGTAAAGGACCAGAAGTGGCATTGTTCCAATAAAACTTTATTTACAAAAACAGTTGGCAAGTCAGATTTGTCCCATGGACTACAGTTTCCCAACCTATGTAATATACAGCAATAATGGTGTGAGGTGCTGCAGACATAAAGATGACCACAAGAAGCTCACACACAGTCCTCTGGGAAGGAAATGAACAAATATTGGGCAGGTACTCTGATAGCTGACTCTACAGAATTTAGTGGGGGTGCAGAAGAAAGACCAGGCAATTCTTCAGGTGTGAAGAGAGGGAAGGGAAAGGAGGTAAGGGGTAAAGTTTCATGTAGAGGCAGTGAGAAACTATGATATGAGATGGGTTTCTGGGGAGGTGGCAAGCTAGGGAGTTTGGATTTATCCTTTGGGTCATGGAGAATCATATTAGTGCATAGAGATGAAACACACAGTCTTTACCTTGATGATTCATCCATTTAGTAGTTTTCTGGTAATTTTTTTCTCCTCAAAATGAATATTAATATTTCTCTCCTAGGTTTGTTGTGAGGCCAAATGAGATAATGAATGTAAACCATTTAGCGTTATAGCTGACACATAGTGTATGCTTTAAAAATGGTAGGAATACACTGATAGATTTTTGTTTTAGCAAGGTTACTCTGGCATGATTAATACATTAGAAGGTTCTCATACTGGACACAGGAAAATCAGTTAGAAAATTATGGCAGCAATCCATTGGAGAGATAGTGAAAGCCTGAACTCAGGCACAGGCATAGAAGAATGGAGAAAAGAGATGTGGACAGCACTTGAGGGCTCATTTGATGTTACAGTGAGTCAAAGAGAGGGATCACAATTACCTCCAGAATATTAGGCATTTAGTGATACCATTTACCAAGTTAAGGAGCACAGGATGAAAGCCAGATTTGGAGTGAAGTTACTAAATTCCTCTTTTGGATACATTGAATATGTGGAAATATCCAAAAGTCAATAGACGGCACACTTCAGTTTGAACTTTTATAATTGGAAATCATCATCAGTGGAAGAATTATCAGCATGAAAGCCCTGAAGCAAATGAAATCATCAAGAAAGTATTAAAACCTAACAAACAAACAAAAAGTCAGATTAGCCTTGGGAAACCTAGTATTTCAAGAAGAGAGCTGTGTGTGTGTGTGTGTGTGTGTGTGTGTGTGTGTGTGTGTGTGTGTGTGTGTGTGTGTGTGTGTGTGTGTGTGGTCTGACAATTAAGTTTCCAAACTTGTTGCAAAGATGTTGCTAACCCTTTTTGATATCAGAGGGATTATTCACTATGAATTTGTACCAACTGGACAAACAGTTAACTTAGTTTACTATTTGGAAGTGCTGAAAAGGCTGCGTGAAAAAGTTAGACGACCTGAACTTTTCACCAACAATTCATGGCTCTTGCATCACAACAATGTACCAGCTCACACAGCACTCTCTGTGAGGGAGTTTTTAGCCAGTAAACAAATAACCGTATTGGAACACCCTCCCTACTCACCTGATCTGGCTCCCAATGACTTCTTTCTTTACCCAAAGATAAAAGAAATATTGAAAGGAAGACATTTTGATGACATTTAGGACATCAAGTGTAATACGATGACAGCTGTGATGGCCAGTCCAGAAAAAGAGTTCCAAAATTGCTTTGAAGGGTGGACTAGGTGCTGGCGTTGGTGCATAACTTCCCAAGCAGAGTACTTCATAGGTGACCTTAGTGATATTTAGCAATGAGGCGTGTAGCACTTTTTCTAGGATGAGTTCACGAACTTAATTGTCCGACCTCATAAACATACATAGATGAGGTGTGATAAAACAGTACTGAATGTTTAAATTATAAAAAAAAGTGTTACAGTAAAGGACACATTGCCATTAATCCCCCTCAAAATACTCCCCATGGCTTTGAACACAGTTATCCCATGATTCTTTCCATTTCTGAAGCAGTTCTGGAAGTCCTCTTTTGTGAGTGTCTTTAGTTGCACTGTCATGGCTGCCTCGATGTCCTGAATCGATTCAAAACATTTACCTTTCATGGTCATTTTTACTTTGGAGAAGAGCCAGAAGTCTCACGGTGCCAGATCTGGTGAATAAGGTGGATGAGGACACACCGTAATGTTTTTATTTGACAGAAATTTCCATATACCAGAAGCAATGTGGGACACAGAGTGTTGTCTTGATGGAGGATGAAGTAAAGACACTCACCAAAGGACTTGCAGAACTGCTTCAGAAAGTGGCAAGAATGATGGGATAAGTATGTTTGAAATGAGGGAGAGTATTTTGAGGGGGATTAATGGCAATGTATCTTTTACTGTAATACATTTTTTTTATTTAAACATTCACCATATCTTTTGCTCACACCTCATACATGTATGTGTGTGTACTACATATATTTACACTAGTAAATTGGGGCTATAGAAGTTGGTCAAGGAAATTTGAAGTGATAATAACATATAGTTCACGTCTGTGTGATAATTTACAGATTGCAAAGCCCTTTCCCAACCATTATTTCACTTGACTGCAGCCTATGAGCGAGATAGGGCAGGAATTAACTCAGTTATTATCTTACACATGAAACGATTGAGATTTGGAGATAGTAAGTATCTTGCCAGACTGGTGAAGTGATGGAAATTCCAACTGGGATAAAATCGCTAGCTTCTGGATAAAAGCTGGAAAAAAAATCCATTTATTTTCACTAATGCAGGCATTTCAGTGCTGTACATATATAGAATACACTGAATGAATATTCTAGATGGGATTAGTTTGACAAGAAACAATACAGCAACAACTACGCCTTTGGCAGAAATGGAGGACTCAGACTCATGAAGATTTTTTTTTTCTAAGCAAAGCATGCTTTACCTGCTCAGCCACAGCTGGTAATTTCACAAGAGTTAGGTGATCACGTCCCTGATTCTGCTCATCCGCAGCAGTGCTCCTGGAGCCCTGCTTCTCCTTCGTCCTGGACTGGAGCTTCCCCAGAGCAGCCTGGGTGAAGACGGATGGGAATGAGATCTAGCAGCTGTGGATAGAGGAAGGTCCAGGAAGCAGGAGCAGAGCTGGGTAATTCATTCAATGGCAAAACAGAGGGGGAATCTGGGGGAGCTGGAAGCCACCCAAACAGGGAAAGGGGGAGAGATGCCCTTTCATTTTCAGCTCGGATTCCTGCTTTGCCTCCTTCCCTTCATGCCGGCCTATTCCAGTCCCAAACTGGGTGTCAGATTCCATCTCAACCCCTGACTGTGTGCTGGTTCCTCAACCAGATCCCACATCTTGGCCTATAAAGGTTATTAACTACCCCCCAATCCCCACCCGACCCCACCTTTTCAAGTTCTGTTCATTAGGAAATACTGCTGCAGCCAAACCACTGTGGTGTTTGGAAGGATCAAAATGGATTCTACTTTATTTCTGCCACTATTTTGCTCTGTGACCTTGTATATGTTACTTTCTCTCTCTAGACATTTTTTCGTCTATGAAATTAGTTGATTAAACTACCCATAATAGCAAGTAACTCTTTATAAGGGCCAACTTAGGACCACTGATAGTGGATTCTTGGGTCTCTGTGTTGAGAAGGATTCTGAGGTGTGCTGAGGTTCAGGAGAACTAGCAATCCTCCTCCCTCATAACACTGGTTCTCAAACTGTAGAGTTCATCTTTTATCTAGACAGCTTGTTAAAAATGAGTGCTGGGACCCACAGCCAGAGTTTCTGATACAGTGGGTCTGAGGCATGATCCAAGAATTGGCGTTTCCAGCAAGTCCCCAGGTGCAGCTCATGCTATTGGTCCAGGAACCACACTTGAGAACCACTGTTGTAGTGTTTAATTGCTTAAGACTTGGTTTGGTTTTCTTGAAACAATGCAAACCTCATCATTAGCTAGTTGACACAAATGCACAGATATAGGGCCCTAAACTTCTTTAAGGGAGGTTAAGGGAGATTAGAGATTCATTAAATCGTACAAGTATACATCTGGTCTTTTAAAAAAAAGTTCACTCAAGCTAGAAGCATGAAATTCTGTTTTTCTAGTTCATGTTTAACTGGTATGGTGAGACAGAAAGAGTATGGGCTTTGGAATCAGATACACCCAAGGTTAAGTCCTGACTCCACAGTTCATTAATTATTAAATCCTGGACCAGTTACCACTCCCCTACCAGCTTCACGTTATATAGTGAATTCACTACTTTTGTTCACTATTCTATTTCTAACGTCTAACAGTCAAAATAAATACGTGATTATTTGTAATAGACAAATTTATAGATTGTCTACAGAAATCATTTTCTCTTTTTACCTTCTCAGTGTGGAGAGATTAAGCAATAAATTCTAAATGAGCTTTAAATGGGCACAAGGACTGAAGTCTGTATTACAACTCAGCTGCAATGAGAAAATGCAGCTTCTGGATTTTCTACAATGACTCTAATCTTGTTCGCGAATCTTCAGATTTAGCAGTGAGGAGCGGGAAGGAGGAACTTAGTGAAATTTATCTCAGTTTCAGTTCTTTTGAGTGGTTTGGTTTCTTTCTATTAGGTTGGTGCAAAAATAATTGCGGTTTTTGCCACTGTTTTTTAACCCTTTAAACCGCAATTACTTTTGTACCAACCTAACATTAAATGTTTAGTTTTCGAGAATGCCCTCTGCCCTCCTCCTCTCTCAGATGGCACTCTAGGTAAAGAAGTGTCTATGGGATTCCATTGTGGCCAGGAAAGTACGATTTGTCTGTTTTCTATGATTTAATGGCTAGTCTGACATTGCCTCTGGCATGGTGGTCACCAAGGCACAACTTGTTCAGTCTGGATCTTTGAGCATCATTCAGACACCACTGTAGAGTCCATCATCCTGACCATTTACCCCTGGTTGCTAAGACCAAGCTCTCTGTGGCCTCTTTGTCCTTTTCCTGGGATCCTGCCGCTCTCTCAGCCCTCTCAGGACTCCTGTGTCTTTCACCTGAGTAAGAGGAACTTCTGGACTCCTGTCTACAGTGTAGCCAGGGTACTTGTTAATCTTTAAGGTACAGCTAGGCTCAAAAAACTCAGTATTGCTTATTGGAAAGAACTCAAAAGTAACTTCCAGAAGACCTGTGTTCAAGTCCTTTCATTACCTCCCACCAGCTGTGGGACTTTGAAGTAGTTGCTTAGCTCCCTGCTCTCTACCAAGAGGATTATATAGTAGGATTGAGGAAAGAACTGATGTGTTGACCAAAAAAAAAATGTTGTTTATAAAAATTATTAGGAAAAGCAGACCTTTCTCCCACTGGTTGGCAGATATTTTTTGAGAAGTTATTATAGACACTAACTCTGGGGATAAAGGAGAACAGGATACTGACTATATCCTTGCCTCACTTACAGCCCCACAAACTAAGAAGAGAAGCACAGGGGATTGTGGGATATCAAGTACAGAACTGAGCAGCTGTGTGAACCTGGTCCTGTTGCTTTAGCTCTCAGAGGCTCTGTGATCTCATAGGTAGCGGAAATCATACCAGCATCTTAATAATGGTGTGCTCTGGGTGTGCCAGTGTGTGTGAAGATGAAATGAAATGTTTAAGTGAAGGTATTTTGTCACTAATAAGGAGGGAATCATGCAGAAGCTGTAGTTAGAATACTAATTATAATAAATATATTTATCCTTCCTTTCAGGGAACCACAATCATCTTAGATTTGGAAAAAAGGAAACAATAACCTTTAATCAAAACTAAAAGAAAATAAAGGGACATTTATTCAGTGTTTATAAGACAAATATATTTAAAACAAATATTTTTTTTGCTCTAATTTTGAAAGACAAAACTCCCTAAATTTAAGGACTAGAAAGGGATATCTGGAATTGTGTGGAGGGCTCTGGAGGCTTCTAAAACAGAGAACTTAATATGAGAAGCCGGGAATATAGAATTATGAACTTGGTAGCATAACAGATGCCTCATTTCATGCAGAGCTGTACCCACCCCTCAACTTCCTCCCCCCAGTTTTTAGGTCACACTTTGCAAATGCCATATTTTTAATTGCCATGCAACTCTAACTTGTTTTATGTGAGTCATATAGTTAATATGTAATGGCAGCATATTTGGTTGAGCAGATATGGTATTTAACCTTGAAAACACATAAGGTGTTGTCACTGTGGAACCAGGAACAAGAGGGAAGGATCTGCTGGACACCCCTGAAACTTCAGGACTGAGGGGTTTTCCAAGGTGGAGAAAGTGGCTACGTAGGCCATGAGGTCCAGCCCTGAATGTCTGCATATTATGTTCATAGGATCATAGACAGGCCCAGGTGCACAGGTTTTAAAGATGGCAAGTGTAATGCATTCTCATAGAGATGGGAGAAGACAAGAGAAGCCCTTATAAGGAGCACTGACCATGTGCAGCCACTGTGCTGTGTTATTTCATTTAATCTGGATACAGTTCTGTGACATAGCTACCCCTATTTTCCAGGTGACTGGAAGGAGAAAGCTACTTGTTCAGGGCTGCATTCCTGACTTTGTAGAGAGTCAAGATTCAAAGGGAACCAGAAAGTGCTATGAGTTTGGTGAATCGTAACAGCATCATAAAAGCACTCTAGAAATTACTAAGAGTGGCAAACCTAGCATATTTGACACCGGAAGCAGATCATTCAATATTCCCTCACCCTAAAATGTCAAAATTATTTTTAGTAATAGATATGAAACAAAACCCATAAAAATGATGAGGAAAGACACGTAGACTATGAAAACTTAAAAAATTAAATTTGGTATACCTTATCTTGCTAGTAAAATTAATAATGAATATAATAGTGTAAAACAAAAAGACAGCACCTTTCAGTCTGCAGCCTGTTTCACTGTTTTACATTTTAAATGCAAATAAAAGCCCTAAGTGGTCAAATAGAGTGATATAATTGAATTCACTTAAATTTTGTGTTTCTGTTTTTACAATTATTGTGCTATCATTGCTTATTTTTAACTTAGAGCTTACATTCATGGGTTGGAGACATGAATGGCACCCTAGGTGAGATGGAATGATACCATTAAGAAGCTATACTTGAAACAAACATCTGTAGCTAAATTTGAGTGTGTTGCCTATTAGCTCAGTTTAATCCTGACACCAACCAGTTTGCTGATATTGTTATTACTCCTATATTATTGATGAGGAAGCCAAGGTACAGGTTCAAATGACCTGTCCAAGGTCACAGGCTAGTGACTGGATAGTATTGAATTACTGGAATGGGCTCTAGGGTCAACCACTCTGCCTTTGCCCTCTCGTCTCAGTTTATGTGTCAACACACCCTGTGCTTACCCCATGCTGAAGCCATGAGGTGGATACGTTGTTTCAATGATGAAAGTTCTCTAGTAAACCGTTCAGGTTTGTTATTCATTTTGTTTTTTGCTATCCTGTTTTACTTAGAATTTACAAACGTGAAGGCTAAGGAAGATTGCAAAAAGGGATTGGTGCAGATGAAAGCTTTCCCTTTCAAAAGAGTCTGTCACTTAATTAATTAGTTGATTAAGTAGCACTAATTCAAGATTCTCTATCTCAGGCACTGCGCTAAAACCCTTGGGAGAAGAAGGGTTTCAAAATATACATATATATATTTTGTCTTTGGGTAAATGGATTTCACATCATTTGTGTTTTCTTTTAACACACTTCAAAATGCTAAATTCCTTAAAATTAGTCTATAATAGTATTATAATCAGAAAATGTAAATATAATATTTAAAGTCTGCATGTAATATTTTGTATGTAATATTGATCACAGTTATGTAAAAAAATACATGCTACAGAAACAGACTGGATGGAAATACAGCAAACTCTTAACAGAGGTTTAGAGTTAAGAGTTAAGAGTTAAACTCTGTTAAGAGTTAATATTCCTGGATATTAAGACTATGTGACATTTTCTCTATTTTTCTGAATTTAATCACTTTCATAAAGGAAATGATTTTTCACTTTAAAGGGAAATAAATACCAGGAGTGCCAAAAAAATGTATACACATGACTCGTATTCATCTTTTGCTATCAGTATATATTGAGTATTACAATTTTCATACAGTTTTTTCCTTTCTAAAAATGTGTATACATGTTTTTGGCACCCTCTTTGTATACGGGACGTTGTGCTTGCTCTTGTGAAGTTTGCAAATATTCCTAGTACAGCATTGATGGTTGAAAGTAGATTGTGGTCATAGAGTCCAGGCTGGAAAAACATTTCACTAGAAGTCAAAATACTTTGGAAAAATCGTTTCCACTTTAAAAAATTATAGTGGGATAAATTGTCACTTGTCTTGCAAAGATAATTTTAGAGTGGAAAGTGATTCTAGAGCCAGGAACTTGTACACTGGGTTATACCAAGTGTCTGATTTCTTCTCCACCCTGCAAAGTCCACTTTGAATATACAGACATTAAGGAACTGAACAATGAAAAAAACATTTGCTAAAATTACTTGAATTATGAAAGTAAAATTAATCATTATATTTTAAAATAAAGAAATATCAATTACATTTTTTGAGACTTTTCACATAATAGGTCCTCAATAAAATCTGAAATTCATAAATTATTTTTCTGGAAATTTTATCCTGGGAAGGATACAAATGTGCCAACTGACAAGTAAAGGTACAACTGACAGTTATGTAACGATTGTTAATGTAAATAGTCTCCCTCCTCTTTGTGCCCATTTGAATCCTCTCCTGATCTCAAGACTTGATTCATATTTCACCTTTCAAGGAAGCCTCCATGACTATTCTAGTCTATAACCTTCACTCCCTCCTGTGACATCCTTGCTCATTTCTTTCCCCTAGCACTTACCGGTACTTGAAAATTCATTATCACTTTTATTAAGCTGTATATTTTCCTGAGCAATTCTTTAAAATAGTTATACCCATTGCTATACAAGATTCTAGCACTCTTATAAAACGACCTTAATTTTGGATTGGTTTCCCTTTCACTTTTGTTTTTCCTAAGTCAGTCTTATTCCTGACCTCCCCAAGTATTCCTATTGCTGCTGAATTTCCCTTTTTTATTCTCAACTCTTATTTCTGTTGCTCAGTACCACTTTTGTGGCCATTACTTTGTTTGTTGCCCATAAAAATACTGGTTGACTTCCCTGGCTACTAGCCTGAGAATTCTTGGACTCCTGACCCCTGGTTAGCTCTATTCCCACAGAATTCACTTTAGCACTTGAGTGGAACTGAAGCAATAAGCCTTGGCTAAGCAAGGATACTGTAAGCCCTATGGGATATGAGACTGTTTTATAGTAAGAAAACCCACACAGGATAGCAAAAAGATATCTGCACTCCCATGTTTTTTGCAGCATTATGTGTAATAGCAAGACATGGAAACATCCTAAGTGTTCATCAACGAATGAATAGATAAAGAAAATGTGGCACACATATACAGAGAACAATTATTCAGCCATAAAAGAAGGAAACACTGCCATTTGTGACAACATGGATGGACCTTAGCATTGTTTAGTGAAATAAGTCAGAAGAAAAAAATATCAAGTCAGAACTCTACAGCCAATAAAAATATTTTTCCAGCATGAAAGCTAAATAAAGACATTTTTCAGATGAAGAAAAATTAAGGGAATGTGTTGCCATGTGAACTTCACTACCAGACATGATAATGAAAGAAGAAAAGAAAAATTATTTTACACTGAATAATAATAAAAACAATGTATCAAACTATGAGATACTATAGCTAAAGCAGTGTTTAGAGGAAAATTTATAGTTTTAAATATTTGTATTAGAGAATAAAAGTCTTCTTTAGTAACCTCAAGTTTCACCTTAAGAAGCAAGAAAAAGAAATGCAAAGTAGAAGGATGAAAATGAAAAAGGAGAAACAAGTGTGATTTAGAAAGGTAAAAAATAGAGAAAAATCAATGAAACCAAAAGCTAAAGATGGATAAAATTGATAAACATTTAGTTAAGCTGAATAATGAATGAACATAAACCAGCAATACAGGAACAAAAGAAAGAACACCACTACAAATCTTGGACGATTGAATGGATACTAAGAGAATATCACAAATAACTTAATGAAAACAAATTTGACAACTTAGATGAAATGGACTAATTCCTCAGAACACACAAAATATCAAACCTCACTCATGAAGAAATCGATAACCTGAGTATCTCTATATCTATTAAAGAAATTGAATTGTTTTTTAAAATTCTTCCCACAAAGAAAACTCCAGGCTCATATGGAATCATTGGTGAATCATATGGAAGCATTTATGGGAAAAAGTAATAATACTAAATTGACACAAATTCTTTCATAATGTAGAAAAGGAAACTTTTCCTATCTCATGTTGTAAGTCCATCATTCTCATTGACAAAATCAGGCAAGAACATTAAAAAAGAAAGGAAACTAGATTTTTTTTTATGATCATAGAAAAAACTCCTTAAGAAAATTTTAGAAAATTAAATCCAGAAATATAATAAAGAGGATAATGCGTCCTGACCAAATAGGGTTTATTTCAGGAATGCAAGGTTGGTTTAATATTTGAAAATTAATCAACACAACTCAGCATATTAGCATAATAAAAAACTAAAAATATGATAATTCCAATAGGTGCAAAAAAAGGATTTAACAAAATTCAACACCTGTTTATAGTAAAAACTCACAGAAAACTAGGAATGGAAGGAATCCTGCTTTACTTAATAAAGAGCATCTACAAAACCTACGTGTAATCATAATTAATGGCAAAAGACTGAATGCTTTGCCCCTAAAATAAAAACTAAGACAGGGATGTTCACTCTTGCTACGTTTATTCAACATTGTATTGTAAGTTCTTACCATGACAATTAGGCACAAATATGAAGAATGCAGTACTAGCATAAGGACAGATATATCGATCAATGAAATAGAAGTGCATAAATAAACTCTTGCCTTTATGGTCAACTGTTTTTAAACAAGGGTACCAAGACAATTCAATGGGGGGAAGAAGAGTTTCTTCAACAAATGGTACTGGCACAAGTGAATATCCTCATGCCAAGTAATGAAGTTGGACACGTTTTTCACACTATACACAAAAATTAACTAAAAATGGTTATAGACCTAAATGTAAGAGCTAACACTATAAAACTCTTAGACAAAAGTATAGGAATAAGTCTTCATGACCTTGAGTTAGGCAATCTTATGTAGAATTTGGATGTTTTCCTTATTAATTTTATTTAGGAATAATTTATATACATAAATCTGCATCTATTTAAACTGAATAATCTAATGAATGATGGAAATTGTATATACCTATGAAACCACCACCACAACCATCAAGATACAGAACATTTATATCATCCCCAAAAGATTTCCCATTCTTTGCAGGTCATGCCTTCCTCTACCCTTCAACCTTAGGCAGGCACTGGTGTTATTCTTGTCCCTATGGATTGATTTGAATTTTATATAAATGGAATCATACAGTGTGCGTGCTGTTGTGTCTAGCTTCACTCACTCAGCATGTTGCTTTCGAGATTTACCCTTGTTGCTGTGTGTATCAGAAATTCATTCCTTTTTAATTACTTAAGTAAAGACTTGGGAGTGGAATGGCTGGCAATTATGGAAGGTGTTAAACATTTTAAGAAAATGCTAAATACTTGTCAAAAGTAGCTTTATCATTTCCACCAGCAGGGTCACAGAATTCTACTTGCTCCATCTCCTCACTAACACTTGGCATGTCAGTCTGTATAATTTTAGCCATTCTAACGAGTGAGTAGTGGGGTATCTTGGATTTTTAATTTGCATCTTCCTGGTGACTAATAATGATGTTGAGTGTCTTTTCATGCATGTACTAGCCATTCTTATATCTTTCTCTTTGAAATGTCTGTTATATCTTTTACCAACATTTTATTTATATTATTTATATAAATTATATATTTATGTTATTAGCTTATAATAATAAATAATTATAAGTATATATTTATATTATTAGTTTGCTAGGGCTCCCATCAAAAGTACCACAGACTGGGTGGCTTATAAAAAATAATTATTTTCTTTTTTCACAGTTCTAGGAATTAGAAGTCCAAGATTAAGATATTGGCAAGGTTGTTTCTTCTGAGGCCTCTCTCCTTGGCTTGTAGATGGCCATCTTCTTCCAGTGTTGTCACTTGTTTGGCCTTCTGTGTCCTAATCTCTACTTATAAGGACTTTAGGAATTCAACATATGAATTCTGGGAGGACACAGTTCATCTCATAACCTTCCTCTCTGACCCCCCAAATTTATGTTCTGCTTGCACACAAAATAAATTTTCTGAAGTTGTGTTGACTGTGGATTTTCTGCATGTAAAGCTGACTGGCATTGAGGAAATAGGAAAACGACAGACCTTTGGGGATAGTTGTATTGCCCAAACAAAACAAACAAAAATACAACAAAAGAACATTTGCCTTTATTAAGAGAGATTTTGATTATTTGAATTTTAAAATAATCCCTACAACCCCTACATTGTATGGGTGGACAGTGGACTGATAAAACAGCTTTGTCCCCCAAACCTCAGGACATATTGCCCAATACTTACTTCAGATGTGACCAAAAAGAATAATGGAAAAACAATAATCTTTAGCGGTCAGAGCCAAGGACAATTGGAGAAAAAAGTACAGTGTGGAGTCAGAGCGTGATTTAGTCACATTCCCTACTTCAAAGTAGGGACCTTCAAGATTTCTGCCCAGTTGGATTTCAAATTTACTAAGGGACAGTGTCTGATATGTGTCTCTCATAGTTTCCCTTTCCAAATGGGATTATTTGTTGTGGTTTTTCTATTTTGTTGTATATCAAGTGTGTAGAGGACAGATAATTTGTCTTTTTAGTACAGAGGTTTCCAGATTGAGAGAAGCCACATCTGGATGTAATAAAGAGACCATCTACATAGTGTTCTGAGGAAGAGATTGCTGCGTATCACTCAGTGTTATGCGCTGAACTGTGTGCCTTTAAAATTCATACGTTAAAATCCTAACCCCACTACCTTAGAATGTGACTGTATTTGGAGATAGGGTCTTTAAAGAAGTAAGGAGGGTAAAGTGAGGTTATATAGTCGGCCCTAATTTAGTGTGACTACTGGCCTTGTAAGAAGAGAGTAGTAGGACACAGACAGGCAAGAGGGAAGTCCATGTGAAGAGACAGGGAGGAGATAACCATCTAGAAGCCAAAGACAGAGGCCTTAGAAGAAACCAACCCTGCCAACACCTGGATCTTGGACTTTCAGCTTCCAGAACTGTAAAAAAAATTAATTTCTGTTGTTTAAACCAACAAATATCAGTCTTTGCTATGATGACTCTAGCAAACTAACACATCCAAATATACAGTATTTTGTGATCGTTGCAGAGGTTAGACAGACTTTTGGGGCAACTCTTTCAAGAGGGGTGTATGTGTATGATGTGGGCAAAAAGGAGAGTAAATAAAATATTTTCAGTAGAAGGGCTGGTCTTGTTAGTCATTAGGGCTATTTATTGATATTTCTGGTTCTTCTCTGCATTACTCATCTGTTTCTAGGTTATGCTGTTGTAACAAATACTAACTCCAAACTATCAGCGGTCTTCAACAACAGAAGTTTATTTCTCATGCCTGTTACATGTTGGCTCTAGGTAGAACATCACTCCACTCCATGTATCTTCCTGCAGAAACAGCTCCTAGTTGGGAGAAATAATTGTTGTGACAAAGGGAAAATAAGAACAGCAACAACAGCAACAATCATTTAGATGACGCTAAAGTTTTCTGCTCAGATGTAACACATATCACTTCTGGTTTCATTTAATTGACCAAGCCTGATATATACCAAACAGTCAGAGGAAAACGGGGGGGATATACGTATAATCCTCTTACAGGAAGGCAGCCTGGATTTGGTACTACCAACAATACAATTCAAGCACACAGTTTAATTGCACATCTTTACTCCCTTTGCAGTTAACTGTTTAGGCAAAGTAAATGTGAGTAAATGTTATGTGTCACTTACAGGAAGAGACCCTTAAAGACGACTGCGTGATTCACCCCTTTCCTTTCTCCCCACTATGGGAGAAAGTTAGGAGATGCTCAGTATACCTATACCCCTAATGGAAAGGGTGCAACAGAACTCTTGGCCAACTCATAATAGACATGCAATGTGCACAAGAAATTAATCTTTGTTTCCCTAAGCCACTGAGATTTTAGTGTTGTTTGTTACCATATGATAACACAACCCATTCGTTCTGACAAAGTTTTGAAAATGCTCCTGGCTGTTGTGATAATGACTTCCTTCTTTGTGCTACTCTTTATGGTAGAAGACATCTGAGAAGTTTGTTTGCCTATCATGCCTTTGGAGGGAACTTCCCCTTTTCCTCTCTATTTGAGTGATTATAGTAGAAGTTGCCATGTAATGCAACATTGCTGAAATAGGAGGGGCACACAAGGTTGGGCAGGGGAATTCCTTCTGGAACAGAAGAGATGAATAGTGCTTTCTGTGTGAGTCCCTAGGTGATAACATGTCAAACTTGGGCCTTGCTGGCCAGTATTCGCCATAGTATTAGTAAGAGTGTGCAGAGCAAAACACTTCAGTTCTAGGGAGAACAAAATAGATACATAGTAAGGATAGAAGAAGGAAGTCAGAAGCATGAGTTCTTGGATCCAGTTCTACCTTAGTCACATCTGCAGTAGCCAAGGTGCATATCGGGCATCCTCAGACTATAGACTACAGGCCAAGTTTGGCCTGCCGCTTGCTTTTGCAAATAAAGTTTTGTTGGAACACAGCCAACCCCATTTGTTTACATGTGGCTGTTTTGGTGACAGCGTTGAATAGTTGCTGTGACAGAGACCTTATAGCCTGTAAAGCCAAAATATTTACTATCTGTCCCTTTTCAGGAAAAGTTTGCTAACGCTTGGTAAACATTATGTCAACCTTTAGAAAATACCTATTTTCAGAATTTACATAGGAAATACATAAATTCACAAGTAAACATCTCACACATAAATATAAAACTAGAGATTTGTAAATAAATATAATTTTCATGTGTAGTAATACAGAATCAAAAAAGATCGGAGACTCAATTATACCTTAAAAAAAAAAAAAAAATGATTGGAGAGCACTGCTTTGGGTGGTCATGAGTCCCCAGAAGTATACGATCAAAGCAACGGCATAATCAGATGAGCAGGACAATTCTATTGTTAATTTGAATGCTTGTCTGTGCTGAAGCAGGAGAGAAAGTTAATAAACTTGATATGAGCATTTCGCACTTCAGATTTTTAAAAAGCCAATAAAGAGAAAAAGTGGGTGGAGGGATGGCAGTTGGGATGGAGAGGAGGGGATTCATGCTGGTGACTCAGATGTGGCCTTTCAGCAGTCATTCACCTACAGATGACAAACTCCAGGGTTGGGGGAACAGATTGTTTGGCTACAAGAAACCATCAATAATGATTTCCGTGGTCATCTCATCTTGGCCCAGACCCCATTCCAACCAAGTTATTAATACACACATTATTCTTCTTAAAGAAATAGAGAAATGCATTCCAGATTGCCAAAGAAAAAAATTCCCCGTGATTTATACTGAAATTTTCCTGGAACTTTTTTTTTTTGTTCCCAATCATCCATCTTTAAGAAATACTAAAGACAAATATTTCATGAATCCAGAGGTGCTTCTGACCAGCATCTGGAGATGATCTTGAGAACACAAATCTGTTATCATTTTTCACCATGGGTCTCAACTGTCAGAACATGTAATGAACACAACCAGCCAGGGGGCTGGAGGGAGGCAAAAAGAGTGCAGTTAACCACTGTAGCAGGAGGCAGCAGAAACGAGGGCGTATCTGCCCATACCGACTTCTCATAGCTTCACAGCCTCCCTTTTCCCAGTAAGTGTTTGAATGCTAGTTAAAGACACTCCTACGGCTGATACTATCCAAGGGTGAAATGTCTTACTACCTTGTCACCTGGACAGATGACAGTGCAGTAGAAGAGGCATAGGCTATAAAGTCAATCAGATCTGAGTGTGATTCTTGGTTTTCCCACTTACTATCCGTGTGACAGAATTGCTTAGCTTAGCTGAACACTATTTCCATATCAGCAAATTGAAACTTGTTTATAAAGCAATAATGTAGGTACAATTACTAGCACAGTGTTTGGCATAGCCTAAAAAAAGGTTGCTGTGATTACAATTTCAAAAACCTTCTCCTGTTACCACTACACATTGCACCAGATGGTTAAATAAAATAGACAGAAAATACTGATTATTGGTGAGAATATGGAGCAACTGGAATTCTCATGCACTGCTGATTAGAGTGTAAAGTTAATACAATCTATTTTTTGACAGTATTTACTAAGCTGAACACAACCCAGTACTCAGCAATTCCACTCCTAGGTATGTACCCAAAATAAATGCTTACATATGTTCACCAAAAACATGAACCAGAGCGTTCAGAGCAGCACTATTCATCATAGCATCCACTGGAAACAACTCAAGTACTCAATAGTATAGTCCAGAGCTCAGCAAAAATTTTCTGTAACCAGCCAGGTAATAAATATTTAGATTCTGCCGGCCAAGAGGCAAAATCAAGTTATAACTGCATCACTTTATTCGTAGTGCCCGGCAATAGCACAGTGACAGAGAGCTACATAAATTCTCGATTGCAGCTACTTCCTGCCACCATTGCATAACAGGAGCATGGTGCATTCTAGTAAAATGTCACTATGGACACACATTTAAATTTCATATAATTTTCATGTGCCATGAAATATTATTCTTTTGATTTTTTTAAAGCTTTTAAAAATGTACAAAACATTCTTAGCTTGCAGGAGGTACAGAAATAGGAGGTGGACCAAATTTGGAGATAGTTTGCCAACCCCTGGTATAGTGGATAAATAAATTATAAAAAAAAGTATAAGATTATGCTTATGTAAACTACAAATGCAGGTAAAATGAATCTATACTTCTATAAGTCAACATAATGGTTACTGCCTGGGAGGCAGTGACAGAAAGACAGAACAAAGGAGATTCTGGGGTGAATGATAATGTCTGTTTTTTCATTTAGTTTGTTATAATATATACTTTAAGAAACACTGAAACAACCCCAACTAATTCTATTTCATTAGAGCAGGGCTTCTCTACTTCACATCTAACCTATTAACAGGCGTGCTCTTCCCCACTTTAGTTACTCTATTTACTCTTCCAGAGAAGCTGAAACACCACTTTGTCCTTTGGTTTAGTGGAAAGAGCAGAGGAGGTATGCACGAAAACCCTAGGCTTAGAAACGAAGAGCTGAGTCTCATTCTTCTGTGTATTAATTGTGTGGTTATGGGCAAAACACTTTGTCTTTCTGAATTTTCTTTTTATACATTTGGTATAAAGATTAGCCTTGATGAGAGGAATTGCTCTGTTAAGCTCTCTAGTTCTAAACAAACTATCACCACCTATATCATTCTTTTCTTAACCCCCCACAATGATGAAGTTTAAAGACATCCGTCTTCTTTTTTCTCTGCCTTCTGTTCCTGCACTTGGAGAGATAGTATTACATAATGGTTACGAACATAATTCAGAAATTCCTTCTTTGGGATGTGGACTTTGGTTCTCTTTACTGTGGGCTGCATACTCTCACCATCAGTGATTGAGTCAGCTGGTTTTTCTAGAAGCAGAGGGTGAGATGGAGTAGGCGTATAAGAGCTTTATGGAGGGCAGTATCATAGAAAGGTAATAGGAAGAGAAGCAGGATTGGTCAGAGAAAGCCTCCGACTGTGATGTAGGTCTGACAACTGGGAGAGAAAAGGAGGGAAGAAGCAAGACTGAGTCAGGCTAACTTTAGATCATCAGGCAGGTCTGACAACATCATTGATCCAACAGCAAGTTGCAGAGCAAACAGGAGTCCCAATTCAGGCTGACATGGGCAGGGCCTAGTAACTTTGCCACGCGCAGGCGCATCAGTGAGGGCTCCCTGGAAACCGTGGGGCCTCAGCTGAAAAGCTGAGATGGATTCTAAAGGGGCTAAAGGCTGGATGCTGTCAGCTCACTGCTCCTTACAGCAGAATGGCAGGTTCTTTCTTGACGGGAGGTCCAACTGAGGCACTTTCAAGGCTGCAATAGACATCTTCCTTTTTATAGCTGGGTCTAGTCTCCTGGATCCCCCACCTGTTTCAGATACCTGACCTTCCAGCTTGCTTGGAAACAGGGATCTGACTGACAATGAAGTGTCAATATGAAGAAGGAAGGGACTCGTAGAAGTTAGATAGAATTAATTATCTGTAGGGCAGCCCAAAGGGATCTAGGAGGTTTGGCAATAATGAATCATCAGGTTTCCACTGAGCATACTATATGCTCTGTCCTGTGCAAGGTATTTGCTGTAGGAAACCCCCAACTGTAGAATCATAAAATTGGAAGGGTCTTGCTTGCCCAGTGAAGTCTCCGTCTTATGGACAGAAATCTTTTTAGAACACCCCACATAGGTTTAGTATCCTTTTATATACCTCCAGTGATGGCAAGCTTATCACTTCAATCACCTCTTTGGTTATTGGAGAGCTCCAGTTCACAGAACCTTCCCTGTTAAGTTGAATTCAAAACGCTCCTACCACCTTTCATTTTTGAAGTCACTTTCATAAGACTTCTTGCTCTCTTATTTATAAATCCTTTGAATATCTGAACATAGTTATCATTGTTTCAGAAATACTATTGGGGAGGCGAGGTTATTGGAACCTCTGATTCCTCAATTGTAAAACAAAGGGTTTTGACTACTCTTGATCACTAGGGTCTCTTTATGACCGAAAAGTCTATGAAGCCATGAAAACTTCATGTAAAAATTCTCAAATAAAAGAGAAATCCATATAAATTAAAAGATGATGCATTCTCTCTGAAGTGTTTGTTGTACATTTCCTCTGGAGCACATTGGGGTTCTGGAATAGTGGGACCATCTGCTCAGCCATTGCCCATTGATGTTGAAATAAACCAGGCTCTTGCTAATTAGAAGCATGTTCCTCAAGATGAAACAATACAAGCTTTCCAACATTTCCCCACCATTAGCAATTCCTGATGTTGAGTGGACATGTTAATACAACCCCCACTCTTGATCAGGAAAATAAATAAAGCAAGTATGATGGTTCACAGTAGAAGAACGAGCTCTTTAGACTGACACTCAACCAGCACACACTAACTCACTAAGTACACACTATGTGCTGGTCTCCATGATAGGTTTTTTTTTAAAAACATATTTTATTTCGTACCCACAAGAATATGACAAGGTAGATTTTATTAACGCCACATTCCATGCGAGGAAATCTGAGTCTTGGAGTAACTAAGTGACTGTTCAAGGTTACCTACCTGGTAAGTGGATGAACTAGGATCTTCTGACATGAAGTCCAGTGCTCTGGCCAGTCTACCAGCTATGAAGAAACTTCTTAATAAGAGACCCATGCCTGTGTATGTAGGGTATGCAACTATTTTGGTTTAGGTCACCCTAGAAGCAGGCAGTTTATTTTAAGAGGCGAGGAAAACACCAGAAGAAGATGGTAACATGATTTAGAAAAGGGAAGGTAGCCAATAAATTGTGCATTGTCAAACCAGCTACCATTGTGAGCAACTGGAGCTAAATTCTGCTGGGAAATTCTGAGGGCCAGTATAGGACACAGGGAACAGAGGTAATCACCTGAGGGGGAAAGGGCTGGGTTATTTATAAACCAACTCTGTCAATCATTGGTTGAGATCTTCTTCCAGCAGATGTTACTTTCCTGGCGCTAACTGTCTGCTGTGCAAGTGGACACAACATGCTTCAGAAGCCCAAGAAAGACCTCAGGCAGAGACATTCAGGAGCTGGCAATCGGGGGTTGCACTAAATAAAGGGCAAGAGGACGGGGTGAGCCCTGACTGTACCCGGTATAGCAACAAAGTGCCAAATCCTATGTAATCTATCAACAAACATAGCACAAGATGGAACCACACAGATACAAACCTGCTTTCGTGTGGCTTATTATCCAAGGAGTAGGGCAGTGGGTATTTCTAAATAAATATGAAATAATTAAAATGTGCTAAGTGTTATGTAGGAGAAGCTATGAACCCCACTTAGCTAACCCTTATTAACACAAAAAAAGTCTCATTCAGTCTTACCTTTTGTCTCCTTTTACCTCTATTTCTTTTCTCCTAATCAAAGCCAAATTCCCTAAAAGAGTATACTTGGAGTCCTCCAATAGGCTATGAGATTTTCTGGGGGTGGAACTTTTTTGTTATCTTTAATTGTATTGTATAATATTTGATACATAAAAAAGAATATATGGACTTTGGCACCAGCCAAGATGGAGCAACTTTGCACTAGCTTATCTCTCCCACTGATTACAACTAAAACCCTTGCAACAAAATACAAAAAATAGCAAGTTAACAACAGTGGGCAGATTAGGAAGGAAGTCCATTCTTGATAATGACCCATAATGGAGGTGAGTTTCATTTCTTTTTTCTCTTGTCTCTTCCAGCTTTGACCTGAGGGTAGAGATAGTCTCAGAATGCAAAGAGGGTACATATAACCAAATTCTGATAAAAACTTCTTTGTTTTATAACCAGAGGACAGGAAATAGCCCCGCGCGCGCGCGCGCACACACACACACACACACACACACACACAAAAACGCACCATAAGCTGGCTAATCTAGGGGGAAATTCCTGTGTGTTTGGTTTTTTCTCTCCTGGACTTTTCCTTCCCTATTTGTGAAGCTGCATGGCAGTGATGGTGGGCATGGTGTGGGCATCTAAGTCTCCTAGGGACAACCTGACTTTCTGGCCAAGTTAACTGCAGAAAGGACCCTTCTGGTCCAAAGAATGTAGGAGAAACTTCTGTTTCCCTCACTCTCTTTTCTCAAAGCACTTCTTCACCAGGTTAAATACATTTTCATGGAATTTGTCAATAGCACAGGAGGATAACTTTCTGAGAGGACCCCTGATTTTCTAGCAAGAGGACTCAGAAAAGGAGTCGTCTGGTTCTCATGGGAACTGAAGAGTGTGAGGGAAATCTTGGAGAGGAGAGTTCTGGGAAAGGGATCCCTTAAATCTGCGTATGAACTGACACAAGTCCCTAACTCACTACTGAAATATACATTTCACCCCTGAAATGTATGTAGCACTTTTTCTAAGATGAGTTCATGAACTTGTCACACCTCGTCTGTGTGTGTGTGTGTGTGTGTGTGTGTACATACAGATATATATGCATATAGGATCATATATATATATATATATGATAAGTACATTCAGGACTGATTTCCGTGTATGGTATGTAGGAAAAATCCAATTTCATTTTTATCAATTTTGAAATCCAATTGTCCTAATACCATTTAATGAATAAATCCTCATTTTTCAATTAGTCTGTGATGCCCTATGTCAGATAACAGTTTTTCATATATGTGGAGGTCTATTTCAGGAATCTCTATTCTAATTCTATGGTTGATTTGTCTGTGCCTGCACCAATATCATAATATCTTACTTAGCAAGCTTTATAATAAGTCTCAATAGCTAGTAGAGGATAGCCTCCTGTTTTGGAAGTGTATTGGCTATTATTTGGCTTTTGCTCTTCCAGATACATTTTAGAATCAGGGAGTCAGTTTCCTCAGAACATCCTAATGGGATTTTAATTGCAATTATAACTAATTTGGAGAGAATTAATACACTTACAGTGGTCTCTCTTTTCATAACTATGGTATACCTCTTCATTAAATTATATTTTCTAAATATTTTGCCTTTCCTTATTGCTTTATAGGAGTTCTTTATATATTCTGGAGGTTTGTAGAAATGAAATCAGTTTTTATGTATTGATCTTATATGTAGCCACGTTTAAAAATTATCTTATTATTTCTAATAATTGATCCATAGATTCTTTTAAGCTTTCTATATTTACATAATTTTCAAATACGATAGTTATTTTACCTTTGTTCTCCTAGACCTAATTATTTTTGTCCTTTTCGTCTGATATCTGTAAAGAGCCATATTCTTCTGTTTCTTAGAGAACTGTCAGACTGTCTAATGCCTAAGTGGAAAACATAAGAAAAAAAATTGTGGAATATGCACATTTGTTTTCATACAGGGCAATGATAAGATTATTCGTACTTAGAATAAAGTGATGATGAAAAACAAAGTTATGTTTTGAATATTCTACAAATTATATTCATTTAACATATTAATTGCTCTCATATTGTCTTTAATGAAGGGTTATTAGATATCATTTCCACTTTACAGGTGAGGAACTGAAACTGAAAGATGGAATATATGCTGTTCAAAGTCACAGCTTTCCAAAGTATTAGAGCTGTAATTTTCATTCTGTCTCTCTGGACAGTTCCAGTATACAAGGTTCATTTAGAACTTGAGGTGCATGGAGGAAGAGGCAAAGAATGTCCCTGAATTTCTAGTTTAAATAATACAGTGCACTGAGACATTGTTAAGAGTATGGAGAAGGTCATAAAAGGTTTGTGGAGGGGCTAAAGTGAATGAGTTTGATTCTTGACATGGTTTTCTTGAAAGTTGAGAACCATTTCTTCTTCATGGCTTGGTTTGCAGATGAGTCAATTCTCTTTGATTCTATAAAGAAAAAAAGTATTTTATTGGAAATTCACTTAGTAATTAGAGAAGGACACATCCTCCCTTGTTTGCTACATTATAGTCTGACCCTGTGACCAGTTGTTCATATGAGGTCAGACAATTAAGTTCACAAACTCATCCTACACAAAGTCTTACATACCTTATTGCTGAATATCACTACGGTCATCTTCGAAGTTCTCCCCTTGGGAAGATGTGCATCGATGCCAGTGCCTAGTCCACCCTTCAAAGCAATTTGGGAACTCTTTCTGGAATGGCCATCAGAGCTGTCATTGTATTACCCTTAATGTCTTGAATGTCATCAAAATTTCTTCCTGTCAATATTTCCTTTATCTTCAGGTAAAGAAAGAAATCATTGGGGGCCAGATCAGGTGAATAGGGAGGGTGTTCCAATACAATCATTTGTTTACTGGCTAAAAACTCCCTCACAGACAGTGCCCTGTGAGCTGGTGCATTGTCGTGATGCAAGAGGCATGAATTGTTGGCGGAAAGTTCACATCGTTTAACTTTTTCACGCAGCCTTTTCAGCATTTCCAAATAGTAAACTTGGTTAACTGTTTGTCTAGTTGGTACAAATTCATAATGAATAATCCCTCTGATATCAAAAAAGGTTAGCAACATTGTTGCAACAAGTTTGTGAAGTTAATTGTCAGACTTCATATATGCCCTTTTGAGCCAGCCAAGAACAGCCACAAACCATCAGTCCTCAGCTACATGACAGCATCCTAGTCTAAGGCCCAAAGCTCTGGAATGCACTGTCAGAGCAAATTTAAATGAATGGAAATCTTCATTTAGTATGTCCTGGCATATCTCCTGATTTGGGGAGTAAGGGAAAGGAGGTGGTGGCAGAAAGCCCTATTAACAGCTCAATCAAAAAAAAAAAAAAAAATTCCACTTTTTAAAAGTGGCTCCCAAGAGCTATTTCATCCAGAAATCTAAGACCTCCACAGGAGTATAAATCCATAACAGCAGTCACTTTAAAACCCTCAGGCAATCAAAACCATCCTTCCAAGATGCAAGGGACACCAGCTATATCAGTCAACATCCCAGCTAGAAACAGCTGACACTCTCCAAACTGGATGACTTGAGGACAATTTTAAAAGAGAACTATTCACAATGATAAAATCATGCATTAGGGAAACAAAGGATGGTGAAGTACCCTGGGGCTAGAAAAATAAGAAGTGATTATAGGCTTATGTTAGAAAGCTTAAGGAGAAGAGATAGTTACCAGAACCCTTAGAGGATCATCTTTAGAGAGGACACCTGTGGCTTCAAATTACAGACACAGCCAACCTGAGGTCATCTGCCATGAAGAAAGCCTAGAGAGTAGGCTTTCCTTCTGTCTTCTGATCCCCTGTCTCCCGTTGGCTGAACCCAAGGAAGCCATTGATCGTGGGAGTCTGCTGATGTTGTTTCTAAAGGTCAGTGTCTACGAGCACAAGCAGGTTGGACAATGGTGGAGAGTGGATATGAAGGTCCAGCTGGAAGATATTTGACAATGTTCACCACCTTTGCCCTTAAGTAACCGCTCTTGTATTTGTCCAGGTAAAAGATTGATGTCCTCAACATAGATGACACAGAACTCCCATTAGATACCAGAACATCACACGGGGATCTCAATTTGGTCATATTCCCACCTGAAACCTCAAAGAACCCTAGCTATTACCAGATTCTTAATGAAATGTTGTGGTTAGAAATGAAGGGTAGATAAGAAAAATATAATTGAATTAGCAGATATAACCTCAGCTTCTATATAACTGATCATGAGGCATACGTAGATAATTATGGCTGCTTTCTTCTACTACTCATTTGTATTTCCATTATTCTCGGCCAGTCCCTCAGCTTGATGACGTTATTCATCTACTGAAGTAACCCAAATCTTTATCTTTATGAGATCTAAGTCCTTGAAAATTCTGTTTGGGGTCACCTAGTTTGCCATTGAACAGGACTGTTGGAGAACAAAAAGTGACCCAGTGAACCCCCCAGGTTATAGACCCAGTCCTATTTACCACCATTATGCAGTAGCATCTTAATGTTCCTCTGGTAATTGGGATCAAATACCCTTGCTGGAACAATGTCATCCTTCTTTGCTTATTGGTTCAGCAGCATGAGAAGCCCAGAAAATATGGGGTAGTAGTAGTGTCAGCGTCTCATTCAACAGTACTAGAACTTATTCTCTGGTGAAAGTATTTCTCTCTTGGGTCAGTAGCAACTCCATACAAATTAAGCCCAAGATAAAGGTTTGGCAGGCAAAAATGTATCCATAGGATATTGTCTCCCACCTTTATTGGGCCATTCCATCATTTTATCAAGCCAACTATATATGAGTAATGGGGCACATGGCAAGACTAGTGAATTCTGTAGGTGGAAACACACAGTCATACTTCCTTAATGGTAAAATGTTTTCATTAATTGGAAGCAAAGTTATGTAATACATTATAGCAATGGATAGGCATTCAATACAGCCACAAAAGGTAGAAATATGTTAAGTGTTCAGATAGGGGGAAAATCTTTATTTAGAATTGTGTTTGTCCTTGTTAGAACAAATAGTCCCTCTATGATGAGATGAGTCAGAGCTAATCAACCTGCTCCTGGATGACCAACTGATCCACTAGAAATAGTGCTATAACAAGAGCTCAGCAATGGCCTCTGCTGTTACCAGATGGGGCACTCCTCAGTGGCAGATTAGATTTTGTGTCCAGAGATGACACACACTCTAAAAATATTGCTCTCCAGGTGAAAATAATAAAAATGATACGATGGAATCAAAATCATAGCAAATTCAAATTAATTCAGGTTAAAAATAGTTGGGCTTGCTTGGCTTATTATTTTATCACATTTTCTTAGCATCAACTATATGTTAGGTGCTGTTTGCAGAGCAGCTGTACAAAAAAACAAAAACTGTACAATTTCTAACTTCTAGAAACTAGCTTATCAAAGGAAAAAGTTTATAAAAATGTGATAATTGATGTGAGACATGTTATAAGAAATAAGTGGAATAGTCCTGGTGGAGTCAGAGAAGACTTTAGCCAAGAATCTGAATACTGAAAAATGAAAAGGTAGTCTAGCACATGGTAAGGATAACTATAGCATTTCAAGAAGAGGGAGAAGATTTTGCACTTTCGCTGAGGCATAAGAATGCGATATCCACTTTAATAACTAAAAATTTCAGTTTGGCTATGGCATTGCATTATAGGGTCATGCAGGAAGGAGTTGGGGAAGTATGGCTGGAATTAGAAACAGTGTGATGAAGGAAGTTCTAGTCAGAAAAGCTTGCAAGCTGGTAAGTAGTTTTGCCTTTGCCCAGAAGTAGGAAACTGTCGAAGGGCTTTAAGCAGGCACATTATCAATATTATATGTTAGGAAGTACATTCTGTAGCGGGATGAATTGATACAGGGCTGATAAGAGCCTAATCCAAAGGGAGAGAAGTAATGATGATGACGTGATTGGGTATTTGCAAAGATGTTGAAAACGGGAGGTCCAAAAGCAAGGGATATTTAGGAAAGGACATCTTTAAGATTTGGAAACTGAACAGAAGACAAATGAAAAAGGGAAGACTATTAAATGTCTCTTAAAGTTAGGACTTAAGTGGCTGGTTGGGTGATAATGCCATTTACAGAGACAGAATAGAAGACAAGCAATAGGCTTTGGGAGGGAAATACATGTAATTTTAATTCAAATAAAAAAAATTAATTCAGTCCCTGTATGTCATGGAAATGATGTCTTGTATAGTTTGGGTTAGTATTTTTTAAAGGACTATGAGGTAGAGGCATGAGTCTGGAACATGGGCTAAAGTTCTGAATCAAAACTACAGATTATGTTAAGAGCATATGAGTGGTAAGAAAATGATGGATGGGGATTAAGTCTTTTAGTAGCAATGTGCAGAGTAGGAAATTCTTGTGTCTGCTGCTACACTGTAAGCTCCATAGGATAGTGAATTTATCTGCAAATCCCTTGTTACCTGGAACAATGCTTAATACATAGAAAATACTCAAAAATATTTCTTAAATGAGGAGTAAGAAACAATTGATCAAGAATGAAATGAATGAAATAGAAACACAAATATTTAAAAGGAGAGCAAGAGAAGCAGTAAGAAGCTCTGAGGAAGAGTGGCCAGAGAGATAGAAAAAAAAAAAAAAAGAAACAGGGAATAGTGCTATAAAAATCAAAGTCAAAGTAGAGCCATGGAAAAAAAGGAATGGCCAAGAGGGTCAAATAATATGAAGACGTCATATCAGATAAAGGCAGGAATATACACTGTGGTACAATGATTAGGAGAGAGAGGAAGAATAGGCAGATTGCAGTGGATTTAAAAGTGAGTGGGGAATGAGGAAATGGAGCCAGAAAATGTAGACAACTCTTTTAAGAAAAACTGAATGAGAAAGAAAAAAAGAAATTAGATTAAAGATAAAAGAAGATTCAGGATCAGGTTTCAATTTTTATTTTCTTTCTTTCTTTTTCTTTTTTTCTTTTTGTTATTGTTTCCTACTCTTTTAAAAAATACATATGATTTCTTTTCAATAAAAGTGATTTGATCAGGGTTATATGCTGTGGGAGGAGGGGAAAGGTGATATCTCAAAGAGAAGATGGTTTCAGAGACGACTTGATCAGACACTGGAGTAAATAATTGTAACTTTGTCATTTTAGTGGCAGCTGGAAGTCCTTTACAGTCACCTTCATTTTGGATTTTGGTGAGACCTAGCTCACGATTCATCCTGTCTCTTCAGATTTTTCCATGGGTTTCTGTACCTGGTTTCCATCAGCTGCCACATGGCAGGATGTATCCTGGCTGGAGTGGAGAAAAAAGGAAACTGAGGGAGAGTTTGGTGAGAGAGATCTCACCCTGCTTGCATCTGGTGCTTGGGTTTTACACTGTCCTCTGGAGTTCTCTTTGTTTTTTATTCTGAATCAGAGTGGGCTGGGAAATAGAAACACAGGAATCATGACAAAATTGTCCATGTGGGAAAGAAAAGATGTCCCTGCAGTTTTAATGGAGCATCTGGGTAGCAGTTACAGCAAAGAGTGAGGGCTTCATTAGAACCAAAAACTTTACTTCTTTTTCTTTCCTCATCAAGTGCATTTTCTTTGTTTTAAGGTAGAAATTCAGAGATGGAAAAGTCAAGTTCCCTGTCCTCAAGAAATTGTTGGTATAGTCAGAGAGAGATGTGAACAATATGGACCAGGAACCAAGGACGGATATCCCCTGGGGTGGAAGCAAATTTGCAAATGAGTCATGTGCTTCCCAGACCCAAGGACTGAGGATCCCAAGGCAAATTAAAAAGAAAATCTGTTTTGGGGAAGAAAGTTTGAGCATGAATAGAGTGAGGTGGCTGATTCTTCTATAGCAGCTGAAAGAAAATGAATAGAAGAAACAAAAAAGCAGAAGTAAGGAGTACGATTAACTCCTTCATTAACTATGAATAGGGCACCTACTATAGGCTAGGCATTGGGTGAAAAGACCTGCAGCAACGTGGGGGTGGTATCTTCCTTTTGTAAACTCAAAAAGAATCACACAGTATCTGACCCAAGGATCCCCAGCCTGGGATGCATAGACCTTTAAAGGTCTAGGAAGGTAGTAATGATGGCTGATGGGTTATTTTAAATATTTAAACCAGAACTGAATGTGGAGTAAGGGGTGAGAGTGCCTATTGCCAAACTTGCCAGGGACCATTTCCATTCTCTTCATCCTGAAATATTTCCATATTTCTAAGAAGTCACACTCTGGGTGTGTGGCACATTGTATTCCTTCTGCCTTCTCGCCTTCCTCTGCTAGTTAATTTTAGCTAGTCCTTTAAGACTTGGTGTAGGTGCCATGTTATCAGTTGGGGTTATGTTGCTCCTCTAGAGTCCCCACTGCCTTGTACTTTCATTGTCAAAACCTTGGTCACTCACACTGCATTGGAACTCTTTTTCCATTGGTGTTCCCCACAAAACTGTGAGGCCCTCCAGCATTGGAACTGGCTGGGATTCATCCCTGAAGCTCCAGCATCCAGCATGATGTCCCACCTAACATAATGTCCTGCTTGCAGGAGGTGCTTTATGAACATTTGTTGAATGAAGCTAAAGAGTGAGAATGCTTTATTTTACTACAAACTTTATTTCTATCTTTTTTTCTTTCTTCTATTCTTTCCACTGCTGTAGAAGAATCAGCCACCTGACTCAATGGATGCTCAAGCTTTCTTTCCCAGAACAGGTTTCTCCTTGAATTTTGTCTTGGGACACTCAGTTCCCAGAACTGGGAGGCCACATAACTCACCCTGCAAAATCGCGTCCACTCCAAGGGGACATGGCCTGACACTGCATGGGGCAATGGAAAGAGCACAGCCAGGGTCCCCAAGAGGGGGCTCAGATATGTCTGAAGAGGATTTTTACGTAGTAAAGAGATGTCTCTGCCACTAATTCATTTTTTTGTCTCTATAAGTTATTTACCCTCTCTGAGTATGTCAGTATTTTAAACTAAATAATTCATTTGGGGAAATCCTACCTCTATTGTCTTAGTACTGGCTAAGTGATCCTAGAATCATGGACCTCAGAATTTTTGGTCTCAAGAACCCATTGCACTCTTGAAAATCATTGAGGAATCCAACGTACTTTTGTTTACGTGGGATAGATCAATTAATATTAGGAATTAAAACTGAGAAATTATAAGAATATTTATTAATTTATTTAAAAATAATATCAAATCTATTACATATCTACAGAAATGACATTTTAGGAGAAATAACTATATTTTCTAAAATAAAAATAATTAGTGAAACATGTGGCATTGTTTTATATCTTTTCAAATCTTTTTAATATCTCATTTAATAGAAAATAGCTGGATTGTCATATCTGCTCTGTACTCAGACTCTGTGCAATATTTTATTTTGTTGAAGTCTATGAAGAAAATTCAGGTAGATAGTTGTGCACAAGATTAATTTCAATAGCCTTTTCAAATAATCAAGGATATTCTTCTTTGATACTACACCAAAACTTGACAAGTAGTAATTTTTAAAAGCTTACTTGCAATGTGAAATCTGAAACCATTATCAGTGAGCTTTCCACATCCTACTACATTGAAATCCACTGCTCTGTGTTTTTTCTTGAATGGATTCTTTTTGCCCATGCTTAATTTTGTAACATAATGCACTGGTCATAGAGAAAATATCAGTTCACTGAATATGCAGATTTTCAAAATGTTGACTCCTTTCATTTTACAGTATCAAAAAATCACATTGCTTATTATCATCACAAATTTCATCAGAAAATCTGCATTAGGATGTTGTCAAGCTCATGATGGCAGATGCAAGTTTTCCAAATCTTAAATTTTTGCATGCAAACTTGAATTTCGTCATTGGCAACAAATGCCACGAGTTCTTCTCTTTTGAAGTGATAGGCTCTTTCCATCCATTTTTGAGAAAATGTATGATATAGCTCCAAGTCTGAATGACCATAGTTTGTCTGTCAGTTGTTCTTACAAATAATAAAAATAATTTTTACTGCTTCATCAATTTTTACATTTTAGGTAAAATTGGCTTTTATTTTTTTTAAACTGTGAGTACATGTTGTTAAAGAAATACAATTACTAATGCAGTTTGGTGGCATTGCGTTGACTCATGCTAAAGCATCAGCTGTTTTACTCTCTATGGCTTTCGCACCATCAGTCAACACAGTGTCGGCACAAATGTCAACACAGTGAAAAAGCAACTACTTCTTTCTATTATGATTGAAAATCTTGTTTTACCTCAGACTCCCTGAAAGAATCGTGGGTATTCCCAGGGTTCACGGACCACATTTTGGGAAACATTGCTAATATATTTTGTTTGTTTGTTTTAAAAGGTGAGCTAGCTTCAACTGTGGACTAGACATCAAGTGTAATTTGAAAGCAGTTCTCACTTTTCTTTGACAATGACCATGGCTTCTTTTCCAGATGACATCTGCCTAGTATGTAATTGATGACTACATCCAAGTAAACATGTGGAAAATGAGAGCAAGTGGGTGTGTGGGCTCAGAGGGAGTTGTTTGTTTGGGGGATGATTGGAGAGTGCAGTTCTGGAAGGAATTCAGTTCTACGAGTGCGTATTTCTGGTCTTCAAAAGATTACCACATACATGCTGTCATACAATTTATAATGTGCCTGAGGGAATTAGCTTAATGTAGAGAAGGAACATGAGCTTTGCACTCAGCCAGGCTTGGTTTCCAATACCAACTCAGTTACCACTCTCTACATAATCTCTTTCAAGTTACTTTACCTTGCTAAGCTTTGATTGTCCCATCTGGAAAATGAAGCTAGAATGCTTAGAATATTATGATGCTAGGCATTTAAAGGATGGGACATATGGATGTTCTAACAGGCCATGTAGATTCCCCTCTAGGAATGGACTTGCTTCCCCAGCTCAGAGAGTGCTACTGAAGATGGCCCTCAGGGTCAATTCTCCTTGGAGAAGGAAGAAAACTGCTTTGCCCAATGTCACACCTCCTCTCAAGGGGCAGCCTTCTTCCAATGACTGATCAATGGCCTGGCCATCTCATAGCAATCTGGTACAGCTCTGAAAGGCCATCCCAACTCCAGTACTTCTCACACCAACTGAGGTCTTGTTGGAAGTTTATCACAGCTCAGTTTCTCACTCTGCCCAAACCTCTGTCTTTCCTGTCCCCTTCCATAAATGTCATCTCCAAAGTACTCCTGAATAAAGTCCTGAATGCTAAGCTTCAATTAAGAGTCTTGTTTCTGGTGAACTCAACCTGAAGCAGATACTTTATTAACATTATAATAGTCATCTATAAACCTCTACTCCTCATGATGGGTGGGCCCTAGTAGCTGGGTGCGGGGACTTTGTATGGTGAGTACCCAGAGGGTTGTAAGAAGAAGGTTTTGAGGCTGGAGCCAGGAAAGGGCTTAGCTATCTCCGTCATTAGGAGGGCATAAATATAGTTTGTAGGGAGGAAGAAATCAAGGTGAAATGAGAGAAGAGATAGGGAGGCTGGTGAAGAAAAGGACAAGAAGAATCCACTCTGAAAGAAGAGTAAGAAGAGGAGACTTGGGGGTTCAGACATGTCTGATGAGGATATTTATATATTAGGGATTCTGGAACCACTATACTTGAGTATAAATCTCAGCTCTGCCACTTACTTGCTCTATAACTGAGCAAGTTACTTTACACATTTATGTCTCATTTTCCTCATTTGTAAAATAATAATAGTAAAAGTATCTACTTCAAAAGGTTGTTCTGAAGATTAAATGAGTTCATGAGAAATAAGAAAATGGAAAATACGTTTTTTCCACATATTTGCCACTATCCAATGGGAAGTCAGAGAAGCATACATAAATTATAGTGATAAGGATTTATGATGTGAATGTATACAACTTTAGCATTTTCATAGAAGACAGAGTTCTTAAGGCCACGTGGGAGGAAGAGTAAAGTCTTTACAGAAGCAGAAGTGACCCTTGAGAGATTATAGAATAAGTAGGAGTTTCCCAGGAAAAACAGATAGGGAAAGACAGAGAGGAGGCCACTTGAGAAAGCTCAGATGTGTAAGAAGTCTGCAGACCATGAAGATTTCTAATGTTATTGATTTGCTCTGACTGAAAGCTACCGTCTATGAAAGGTAGTGGGTGGTCAGAGATGACATGAAGAGGTGGGCAGAATCCCACTCGCTCTGCTGCATTCTGTATGCCAGCTAGGATTTCATCCTGTGGGGACTAAGGAACAGGGAGAGAAACGATCAGATTCATATTCTGGCATCTTTGAAGAGATGAATTAAAGGTGGGGAGTCAGCAGGCTGAGAAAGCATTCTCAAACCTTTTCTTCTTTCTCTTTAGGTGATTGATAACATTGACTTATTGAATTAATATTCAAAAATGATTTGGGAGCTCTTATTCACGCTGTTAGTTATACTTTCATGTTAAAATGTAAGTTTCAGCAACCTTTTCGGAGGGCGATTTGGCACTATCCATTTTGAAAAGGACATACACCTTGATCCCAAAATTTATTTTCTAGATCTGTAGCTATAGTAACACATTTGAATAAGGATGTTCCCTAAATTATTGTTTGTAAAAGCCAAAGGCTAAACATAAACTCAATATATGTAAGTGTGGGATTGATTACCCATAAGTATGGGTAATTTAATGGAGCGCTGTGCAGTTATGAGACAGAATGACACAGAAAGCTGTGAGACAGTGAGACAGTCTTTACCTTCTACTTATGGGAGCAAGAAAGGAAGATATAAAACACAGCACGTAGTTTCTCTTCATTTGGAGAGACATGTAATGCATGGAAAACTGTTTTTGGCAGAATACTCAGAAAGTGTAGCAGTGATTGCCGTTGGAGAGAGAAACAGGCTGACTAATGGCCTGGAGTGGAAGGGTGTCATGGAATGAATGCTTGTGTCTCCCCAAATTTCATATGCTGAAGTACTAACCCCCAATGCAGCTGTATTTGGAGATCGGGCCTATAAGGAGGTAATTATGGTTAAAAGAGGTCATAGGGTAGGGTCTTGATCCAATAGGCTTAGTGTCCTTATAAGAAGAGACACCAGAGAACTCGCTCTCCATGCAGCACTAAGGAAATGCCATGTGAGGACATAATAAGAAGGAGATTGTCTACAAGTCAGGAAGTGAGCTCTCACCAGAAACTGAATTTGCTGGAACCTTGACCTTGGACTTCTAGTCTCCAGAACTGTGAGAAAATAAATTTCTCTTGTTTAAACCACCTAATCTGTGGTATTTTGTTATGTCATCCCGAAGACTAATAGAGAGAGAGGCTTAGTTTTAATTGTAATTTTTCCTTTATATTATACCGTAGATAGCTTGGTAAAATTATTTGCATCCCTAAGCTTCACCAGCCTAAAGAGCCACTAAATTAAGGAAGTAGGAAACACTTGTCCCTCCCTTCATTAGAGTCTCAAAGGTCACAGCTGTCTCCCTTCCCTTTCTCTGGCAGTGGGCTGAAGGTCACGTCCTCTGCGGAGGCTATCAATGTTTACTGCTACTGGAGACATCTCTCTGCTGACCAGAAGACTCCAGCAGTAGATGTTGTTTCCTTAGAATTTGGTCTTTGGCGTGTTATTCAATTTGCCTTCGCCTTTCAAGTTAACCTGGCTGGTACAAAAGCAGCAGCAAAGCACAGTAGAGAGGATGTGGGTTTTAGAGGTAGACAGGCTTCCATTTGAGACCTTAGTTCTCCACCTTATGAGTGGTCTTGCCATAGCCATCTGTAAAATTTCTCTGCGTCTCTGTTTCTTCATTTGAGAAAAAGGGGATGAGAATCAACTGTGTGCAGAGAGACCTGTTATGAAGATTAGCAATAAAAAATAAAGTGTGTCTGGCACTTACTAGGTACCTAATAAGTGGCAGCTATTATTACAAATCACAACATTATTTTTCTTGTGTCTTTTGCAGCTCTTGAAAGTGACTTTGCCAACCAAACAAACACCAATGGCCACGCTCTCTCTGATTAGTGGGACTGTTTCTTCTGTATCAGGACTATAACCTCTTACTGTTTTTGTTTTGTTATACCTCTAATTTGGAGGAATTTAGGATATGTTTCCTCCAGGCTCATTGGAAGACATTTGTATAGCAGTGCCCAGTATCCACAGATAACCACAGATATTCCTTTTTGCTGACCTTAACCACTAGACTAGACAGTTTGTCTTCTTTTACTTTTGGGTTATATCCTGGTTTACCTACAGCTTGAGGGCAACCTTTGAATGAGCCACCGTTATTTGAGAATTTTCATATGCACCAACTGGAGCAAGCACATTCAATAATTTTTACCTATACCTTAGGTTTAATGAAATGAGAAGAACACTGGCTTTGAGGTCAAACATTCCTGTCTTGATTTTGGTTCTGTCGGTGACTTTGGGTAAATTCCTCAGCTTCGGTTATGTACACTGTCCAATGGAGGTAATTCCTAACTCATGGTTGGGAGAACTCAATGGATTATTAAATGTCAAGTTATGGACACAATGCCTTGTATGTATTTTGCACCCAGTAAATACTAGTTCTCCTTTTATCTCCTTGCAAAGGAGAAAACCATTAGCCTTCAGAGGTGTGCATGGAGATTAAAGTTGGCCTCTCTACTTCCATATTAAAATTAAACTGAGGGTAGGTTCTTACACGCACCCAATTCAGACTGCAGATTAGAGAGCCACTACACACTTTAAATGATAAACAGTAGGCCTTTGGAGTCAACTTTGTAAATCGCTTTTAATGATTTTACAAGGGTACTTGTTATGAAATTCAAAACAGTAATCATATGCACATCTTTCATATTATCCATTCACCTTGCTTCTTCCAATGATTTAGGGATATTTTATTTTGTATTGACATGTTTCTGTAAGCTATCCTAAATTCTTTGTGGAAAGAGTAAGAGTATGGAACACGTAAACAAAGCAATGCAATGAAGTACAATAAATAAAACAGCCAAAGAAATGACTATCAGGGCAACTTTCTGCCTCAATGTGTGCTTTGCGTCTTCATTATGCTGAAAGCTTTGAGAGAAACATACCATTTTCATGACCAAACACTACTTGACCGTTCTCATTTCTTTTTTCTATACACAAAGCAAATATCCAAAGGACAAAACTTTGTGATATGGAACCAATTCTTACTTGTCCCTGGCACATCATTTATGGGCTTGTCAAAGACAAAGAAAGAAAGGCTTGCTAAGGGTCATGGGAGCATGCGGGGCTTGTAATGCACCTGGTATCCCTGGATCTGTCTCCTCCTAGGGCACAGAGCTGTGTGGAGGGCTGGACGTTTTCAGTCACACACTTTCTTTGTCTGTAGCTTTAACCCTATGAGCCTTCTCCACTCTTTCCATAACATTTGGCATGTATCTCCTTCCCCAACCCTGGGACGATAGAACAAACCGGTAGAATCAGTTGACACCATCTCTATTAGAAGCAACTGGGCTCGTCTCATCCAGAGCCAATAACGCACAACACACAAGATGGCTAAACTCCAAGGTCACTGCACACTAACAGACGGGAGGGGGACTATCAGTGGAGAAATACAATCAAGCACCATATGGATGAGTGACAAGAAGTCCTCTGGCCAGAGGAACAGATTACATACCAGCACTGTCTTGGCTCACTGCCCTGAAGAAATACATAGCAATCCACACTCAGGGAAAATTCCATGAAACAGCAGAGCAGGGACATCCTGAAGCCAATGGCAACACATTCCAAGAAAAACATCCAATGAACCAAACCCCAAACAACACAGACCTCAGAACCGTAAATAAAAATTAACTGAAAAAGGAAACCTTCAGAGTCTTGAGAAGGAACACAACAGATTAAGTGACCACAAAACACTAAAACACCAACTAGTTATTTACCCACTGCTTTGTGGTAAATACAAGGCCCGTAGTCTCTGGGAGGTTATTTCTGGGCGCCAATGACTTAGCACATAGGCCAGCAAAGAGCATGGACTTGATTTTCCTCCCCAGGGCAAGTGGCATTTACAATGGGCCTGAGAACCAGAAGGAAGTGCCTTTGAACCTCTTAGTCTTACAGCTATTTATAAGGATGAGAGAGGAACAGAGGGTGGGAAAAGCACTGGGCTTAGAGTCAGAAGCCTTGGGTTTGCATACCCACTTACTAACTGCTACCTTGGGCAAGCTACTTACCCATGCTGAGTTTGTTTCCTCGTTTGGAGAAATGAGTAGATAATGATAATTATTTCCCCCTCACAGGGTTGATCTGAATATTAGTGAGAAAATGGATGTAAAGATACTTCATAAGAGACAAAGTACAACACAACAGGCAGTCATTGAAGTTGCTGTTTCAATTGCTGTTACTATTTCATTTATCAAAGATCATAGGACAATTAGCATTCACCTACCTTAGGTGAATTTCCTGACAGCTGAGGTATACCCCTCTGAGCATCTATTTCAACCAATTCAGCTAAAATCCATAACTATTCCACTTCCAAGGATACAGAGTATAGTTTAAACTTTTCTTGACGACTTAGAATCAAAGTAATGAACACCTACTATAGTTCTAAGTAGCAGTAGCGTCACTTCTGTTTATGTGTTTGTTTGTTTTTTATTTTCTCTCCTTCTGGGAGGTCAAGCGTAGTCGCAACCACTGATTTGTCTTAATAGCTTCTCTGCCCTTGATTCTGCTTGTCTATTTCTAATTTGGTCAAAACCAGATAAACTAGCTTGTTTAAAACGAGTGATAACTATGAATCAGAGAGTCTCTGTTTAGAATCTCAGTAATAAAATACGCGGAGTTCGTGCCGAGCTTTGAGAGCACCATGGTAGAGCTCAAAGATCTTTTTTTGGCCTGAGATTAGAGAGCAGAAGGTGTTAGAAAAGTTGACCTCAGGATGAACATGTGGTTTCTGAATGCAGAATACATTGAATATACTTGGTCAGCTCACATCGCTCACATTTTGATGCAGATAGGTAAAGCATGATCACCATCATTTTATAGTCAGCAGAACAGAAAAGCTGAGTCTGAAGGACTAATGTTGGGGACCAGGAATTGTCTTGAGGACCTGTGGGGCAGTCCTATGTGTTGATCCATGCATAATAGACTGAATTAAATTCATAGACTGACTAAATTAAACTCGCTGTTTCAACCCAGCATCGTTCAGTTCCGTGAAATTAGTTTTTGAATTGATTTCTTCTCTGTATTGACTCACTCTTTGATTATTCTTACCCAAATAAACTATTGTTTTAACACCACAGCTTATTACATGGTGGAATCATGATAGAATCACAGCACATTAGTGCTAGAAAGAACCTTCCAGATCATATAGCCCAGTGGTCCCCAAATGCTGCTCTAAAGACCCATGTCGATGCTGACAAATTTTCACCAGTCTTTGGAAATATGAGGGGGGAAATTAGGACAGCTACCAGAGGGTAAGGGGGTGGGGGGGGATAGGAAAGGGTAAAGTGGGTCAAATATATAGTGATGGAAGGAGAACTGACTCTAGGTGGTGAGCACACAATGTGATATATAGATGATGTAATACAGAATTGTATACTTGAAACCTATGTAATTTTACTATCCATTGTCACCCCAATAAACTTTAATTTAAAAAAAGAAAGAAAATGAAGACAGCAAGACAATTCAGTAATTTTTCCATAGTTTTCTCAAGTTAATGTGTTTTATTAAGGAAATGCCCTATATTCTGAAATTTTGCTCTTCCTTTTTTGGGGTGTCCTTTTTGTTTTATTTGAAATGACTGTAATGGTAAGTGGCAGGTATCTGAAAACTATCTATTTATCACGTCAAAAATTTGGCCATTTTAAGTTAGGCTTCTGGTTTGCGGTTGTATTGCTTGCTTGTTTCATCTCTGTATTTCACAAGTTTGAGAACTTCAGCTCTAGATTAGCTCCTTCATTTTCAGATGGGGGAATAGAGACCTTGAGAAATTTGTCAAAGTTCACGCAACTGGGACGTTGGAAGCTAGGACGGCAGCCTGTGCTTGCTGTTCTCTCTGCTCCACAGCTCTGCCATTCAAAGCTAGAATGTCAGCCTTCTTGCCAGTTCTATAGGATGAGAAACATGAGACTCTTAAAAAGAAAGAGATGGGAGAAAAGGAAACCTCTATTTCTTTTCTTTTTTTTTTTTTTAATTTTATTTTATTAAATTTATTGGGGTGACAATTGTTAGTAAAATTACATAGATTTCAGGTGTACACTTCTGTATTACGTCATCTATAAAGCCCATTGTGTGTTCACCCAGAGTCAGTTCTCCTTCCATCACCATATATTCGATCCCCCTTACCCTCATCTCCCACCCCCCACCCCCCAGCACACTGATGGACAGGCAGCGTGCTAACGCTTCGCGTGGGTTAGTTTCCTCACAACAACTCTAAAAGGAAGATAAAGTTGAATGCACATTAGAAATGAAGAAAACTAAGTTCAAGATGTGAGATAAGTTGGTGACTCAGAATCCATCAAACCAAATGACCACGTCGTTACATGTCATTCAGCAAAGATCTACTGAGTGTCTTCCCTGTACAAACTAAGTGTCATGCTAGTGTAATTAAAAGATTTTAGCAAATTATAAAGTGATAAGGAAATATTCAGTAATTGTTCACTATTTCTCTCAAACAGTAATCATCCATCTCGAGTTTACAGAGGAGGAACTGAAGCTAAGAGAGTTTAAATGACTAGTCCAAAGCCATCTAGTTGGCATATTGCTGAGCGGAGGCTGACATTCTGATGCTTAATCTTGTCCTCCTTGCTATATACTATGTTGGGGATCTCTTTTTCTAGAGATGAAACATGGCACACCAGCAAAACTTTAGTCTGCAAAGGGTCATGAGCCAATAGGCCAAAATTATTGCTTTGAAAAGGCAGAAGCAAAGGAAGAGTTGATGGAGATACCAGGCATGAAAGGGTCGTAAGTTCTGGGCTTTCCAATAACAAGCCATTCTCCTCCAGATGATTTTAATAATCTCCAGCACATGTGTTCTAACCCCTTGATGCTGTACAATATGTGTAACCAAATAAAAGCTCTCCAGATTCAGAGATTTACTGTTTGTGATGGGAAAAGGCCAACCAGATGACATCATTTATATTCCAAATATGAGCTGCTGCCAAGGCTGGTGATGTTAAGCTGGAGAAATTGATCCTCGACATTATTCTGTGAAGGAAAAAAGAAAATAATGTCTTGGCCTAGATAATATCATTTTCAAAAATTTATGTGGCTATGAAGACTAGTTTAATAAATTTCTATTTTATCCAGAATTGCTTGTGTTCAATATGTGAGTTGTTTAGGCACACAATTACTTCCATATAATTAAACTTACCAGGTTAGGAGATAAGAGTTAGCACTTTGTTGTTGTTGTTGAACGGATAATTGGTGAGGGATTGACCTGAGACTTGTTTGCTTCCGTACAGCACACAAGGTATCAGGGCTGTGGTCACTTGTTCAAAAGCAAAGGTGCCCAATTTGTAATAGTGGAGTGTACTGGACTCCACCCCCATTCCTCAACTTCTTCCTTCCTAGCACAATCGTATTTTTTTTTGGGGGTGGTGGTATTAATTTCCTCCACTGCCATGAAACACAGGCAAAGTTGGCAACCACTCCTAGTTTCAAAGGTAGATTTTGACTCATCTAAGCCAATAAATGCATGGCATTTCTCCCAAGGCCAGTGATCCAAAAGTGACTTGTGAGTCTGATTAGAAGGGACTTGGGTTCCATGCATGAGAAAAAGGGCTTTCCCTCTCTCTTCTGATGGATGATAACTAAGAGGCATATAACCTCAATTGCCATTGGCACCTATTTTGCTATCTCAAGGGGGACCAGGTTTACGATGAGTCCATGTTGAAGATGGCTGAATGGAGAGATGGGAAAAAAAAGTGCTTGATTATATCATTGAGCCTCTGAATATGTTATGGTTTCCTAGTCCCTGAATTTCCTTTTATGTAAATGTTGCATTTTATTGTTGTTTCACTCAGTTTGAATTTCTATTGCTTATAGCTGAAAGCATCTTGATTGGGAAAGTTGACAAAATTTGCTTCCTGAGGTCCCATCAACTTTTTGAACCACACTTTCATGGTGTTTTAAAAGACAGAGAGTCTTGAATCTATGTCTCCGGTTGCCACCATACTCAGAGCGATTTTCTAAAGTGAAAATTACTCTTAACACTCCCTGACTTCTTGATCTTGGCCCCCATGTTTAGCCATGCTCATCAATCACTCTATCATCTTTCAGCTAATCCAATGTATCAGCCTCTCACCTCTAGCTTCGCTCATGCTCCTTCCACTGATTCCAACAATCTCCTTGACTACCTCCTTCCCTGCACTCGCCTTCCATCAAGTCTTGATTTAGGCATCATTTCCCCTGGGAAGCCTTCCCTTCACTGGTTCTCCTCATGCTTCTCTAGCACCTATTCATTCCGTATCAGAGCACTTTGCACTCTATGTGGAAATGAGCCATCATCTCTGTTGAACTGTGGGCCCAATGAGGATAGAAAACATCTGTTCTGTTTACAGTTTTGTCCCCAGGGCTTAACACATGGTTGGTACTACATAAAATAGTTGTTGAAAGAATAATGAATTAATTACTTAAATCTATTTAAACATTCTGCATTGCCTCCTACCCAAGTGCTTTATTATGGCTTTCAATGATCTGGCCTGACTTCCTGTCCAGACTCCTCTCCTGTTACTCACCACAAATTTCTTATTTAAAGTGCACAGAATCACACATCCTTTGCTATTTCATGTCTCAATGCTCCGGGGCATCTTGCCATTTCTTAAAATGACTCATGTTGTATAGCTCTGCTTCTTTAGGTTGGGAGATTAGAATAAAAACAAAGCAAACAAACAAAAACCAAACCTTGGGTTTGAATTCTGTTCAGCATCTTCTCAGTTGTGTGACATTGATTGTTTTACTTAATCTCTCACCTGCAATGTGGGGGTAAAATTTTACCTAACAGGGCTGTTATGAGCATACATGAGGGAATGAACGAATGAGAAGTCACCTGGCACAATACTTCTTGCCCAAAGTTCTTAAAATAATCTTATTTCCTGAATCATTGTTGAACTTTGACTTCTGGTCTCAGACTCAATCACCACTTTAATTCTAAGTTATTGCTTTGAAAAAGTAAAATCAAAGAATAAAAATTGACCGTAGATTTGGATGTCAGGAAAAGAAAATGTTTGAGAAGGGATAAAGTGGCCTTGCAGAGTCTTTATTTTCTGCTTTAATGTCTGTAGAGTTTCGGGTTAGCAGGAGTATTGTTTGGGGTTAGTGGGAATACTGTTTGGGAAGTTAATTTGGTTTGGCTAAAATGGTCACTTCTTTATAGCTGAATTTGCAATTTCCAGGAAGCTACTGAGTTCCCACAGTTTTAGTAACAATTGCAGAACCCACGGGGCAATCCTTCAAGGCCTGAGGAGAGCCCTGTGACAGGTGTGTAGTGGTGCTTTGAAGATGTTGGTGGGTAAGACCTGAAGGGCTGGGTGGAAGCCCACTGAAAGCTTTTATGAATGGGAGGGACCTGCCTTCCCTGGGTTCACCAATGAGTGGACTGTCTGTCCTTGCATCTCCTTCCTATATCACTGCCTTCCAGTCCTTAACAAGCCCCTGGTTTCTGATCCTGGACTTTGGCTCTGTGCCTCCTGTGGTTTGGGGCACTTTACCTACTCAGCTACCAGCTTTTCCTAGAGACACCTTAGAGGGGTAGGGGAGGGAAGAAGATAGCTTCCAGAAAGGGGTCTGGAAATGAGAAGCTGCCTCTAAACAGGACTTCCCCTTTACTTAAATGTCTTCCCTGTTGAGGGACAGGACAAAATATGTGCTTTGGAACAAGAAAGCTAGTTTTAAGTCTTGGGTCATCTACCCACCTGCTATGTGATTTGGGGCATGCTCCGTAACCTCTTTGAGCCTCAGCTTTCTCACTATAAAATAGGGATAATATCTGCCTTGCAGAGTTTTTGTAGTAATGAAATGGGATCATGGATGCAAAACGTCTAGCAGAATGCAGAGCGCTTAGCCGGTGTTCAACAAAGGTGATTCTAGTACCAACCTTTTCTTATTATTAGAAAGGATGTATTACTTATAGATTGACTTGGATCACCTCAGACTGAGGTGGGTGGGGCAGTTCCCTTTAGATCTTACTTACAAGCCACAAGGGAGGAGAGATATTATCCAGAAAGTATCAGAATTATATTCAGTTTACATTTTAACCTCTTTGAATGCTTTTTGAGGGTGGGTCAACACAGGCTATCACAACGTCGACACCTAGATCCATATTCCTCCTTGTGCATGGGCTGGAGTGAGGACTAAAAGTGAGCTCAGAGAGATAAGGATTGTATGGACAGGGCAGATGAAACATAAAGGTGGAAAAGAGGGTAAGGAAGTCGTGAGACTTAGTTTCCTCATTTGTTAAATAAAGAGCTGGGGAAAAAAGAGTGTTTCCTTACTGTGAACTGCCAAATTGTTTACATTTTTTTCTTGGGATCTAAGGAGAGGGGAGACCTCAATGCTCCTCGTACCCTTCCTTTTTCCCTCCCATTAGCTCTACCTTCATTCATTATTGGCGTGACAAACCTACCACAGAATCATCAAATGCGATCAAATATGTGAAAGCAAAGAGCACATAGGGAAGTTTCAACCAAACCGTGTTTAATTCAATCGCCCCCATAGAGAAGGGAGAAGCTGAATCCAGTCACTGTGCTGAGGAGCCGGAAAGGGCAGGCAAAAGGTGGCGATGTTTGTTGTCTTTGCTTCATGGACTCTGAGTAAGGCGTAAGGTCCTTTCCAGCACTTTTCATTCCTTTATTTTTTTTCTTAATTAAGGACCAACAAATAATGAAGCTTCCAAGACGAATGTACTCAACTAAGCAAACACTTACTGTGTAGCTGCAAGCAGTGATTGTACTAAGTGCTCGGGATGTGAAGATGATAGGACGTGGACCGTGATTCCAGCGACTCCAACAGTTGAGTGGGAGAGAGAGACTATGTATGTAACTTCAAGATCATGTGAGAAGTGCTGTGACAGGGAAAGCCCAGGGGCCGTGGAAGCTTTGAGGAAGCAACATGGTGACAGATGTCAGGGAAGATGTCCCCAAGGAGTGATTCCTCTGCTCAGTCTTGAAGGGTGGATAGGAGTCAGCCTTGTAAGGGGAGGTGAAGGTGTACCTGCTCACAGCAATGACCTTGGCAATCCTGGTTTATTCCTCTGAATTGCTCCTGGGGCAGCAACATGGAAATCATTCCAAATCGTTGGCTTGGGATGGTTTATTTTGGACGTGCTCATCACTGAGTACATATTTTTCCAGGATTTGTGAGGAGATGGATTTCCATGTATGCTGTGCTTCAGCGTGTCTCCTCGTGGTGTTTATTTACTGTGCTTTATTCCATAACCTAGCAGGGTGTCACAGCTGGAGGCAGCTGGTGGTAAATAAATAGCTTCCATTACCCAATCCCATCACCATCCTCTATCCTGCTTCCAAAACATGGTCTCAGCCCGTGGGGTCCTCTGCCCTCAAATCCATTGCAACGAGTCAAAGCCCTGTGGAGTTGCAAGAGTGTTTCCTTTAAAAAATGAAATTGAGAGATAAAACAAGGACAATTTAGGGCCGCAAGAATTCAGACTCCTCTAAAAGGATTAGACTTTCCTAGGAAAACCCAAGCAATCATATAGGCTCCTTGATAGAAAAACCAAGATGCAAACAAACGTAAACAAAACACACTTCTCATATTGTGGTCTGCTGTCCAGGTGAATTGGAGGTGTTTCAGTTAAATGTGGTTTCGTTGAAACTTTCATATGTGCTCTTTGCTTTCCCATATTTTATCTCATTTGATGATTAGTTAGGTTTGTCAAGCCAATAATGAATGAATGCAGAGCTGATGGGATGAAGGAAGGGAACGAGGAGCATCTACTTTCTGCCTGTTTTCAGAGTGCTGGGGTAGCAGAAATTCTGATACAGACTTACAATTTAACATGACTTCCCTGTTTCAAAAAGTACACGCAGAAAGGGGCTATCCACCAGCCAGACAGTAGCCCAGCCACTCTCATCCTAGTTCCTTAACCTAGCGAAACCACAGGCTTTTGGTTACATCCAAATACAACCTATGATCTCCTCCTTGTGCTCTGTGTGGGAGCAGGGCGTCTAGTGGCAGACAAGAAGGTGAGAGGAGAACTCAGACATTATTAGAGGAAAGAAAGGAAGGCCTTATATTCCTGAGTGAGCAAACTCCAAGAAGCCATTGGAAGAGGACACAGTATTTATCCATTGAGATATTTAAGATTTATAAAGGGTCAAAGTATTTGCCCAAGGGAGGAAAACAATGAATATCTATAATTTTGTTTTACTCCCATTTAATGTGAGTATAGTGAGAACACCATAAAGTGGAATGAGGAATTCATACAGCTTTGCCTTGATAATATCCCCAATGATATTCTTCTACTAGGCAGGCATTTTTCTTGAAGTTAAGCTTGATAAATCTGGGTGAATAATTCTTGGCAAGTAACAGATCAGGACAAGGCAAAAATACTGCCATAAAAACAGTTTCTGTTAGACTCTGATACACACAAGTAGCGGCTGCCAGCTCCATTGGCATTTGAGAAACCAGAATGAATCCAGGAGAGAAAAGATGGAAGACTTGTAGAAATAAATGCATTTCATCTCTAACAAATTTGAATATGATCTCCCTTCTGAGCCTTTCCTGTTATCTTGATAAACTTAACATCAAATGAGCCTATTTAAGAGGTAAGGAGAACAGGGGAGACAGCAAAGGAAAACCGTATGTTCTGCCTTTTGGGAGAGATTCCTTCTTCTCTTCTTTATACAATGCCATTAGTTGTTTTTGTTTGTTTGTTTGCTTTACTGCCCACAGTTTTGGGCATCTTCAAAGTATTACTGAATACCACATTTATTTCAAGCTGCTTTAAAAACTGAGACCAGAAAGATGTGCTGCAGAAATTTGAAATGCATTTTCGAAGTCTTCCAAAAAGTAAACGACTAGTGTGTAGTGAACATAAGAGCAAATTGCAACCCCTCTTCCACCTTCTCTAAAAATGTTCAATTACTAGCTTTCTCTGGGCAATTTTAAAATAAACTTATGAGAAAGACTATGAGGCTTGAGATCCAGCCTATGCACGTAAAGATGCTTTTTATAATACTGAGAAAGTTGTTTTTTTAATATCTCTATGTGACATCATTGATTGCGTTAATTGTAGGCCATACTGAAGACAAAGACTAAGTAATCAAGCAGTCACGTGAGCATTGGGGTTTTTGTTTGTCTGTTTTTTTGTGTCAACAATGTTCATTTAACTTATGGAAGATGATACTTTTGCTACAAGCACAGGTAAGAGTATTAAAGCCAACAACATCATTTTCTTGTGATGACTGACTTTCTTCCTAAATTTACCAGCTTGTAGTAGTGTCATGCTGTAGAGGTGCTTATATAATCTTTATCATTAGGCATTTTAAAATCTATTGATATATTGGGGGGGCACAAAATAGCATTTATTAGTTAGTGCTCTCCCCTGCACCACTTCTTTTTCCTTTTCTGGCTGTGGAGATAGAGTAGATGAGGAATTTTTAAAGCTACGTAGAGGGTGAGATTCATGCATAACTTTAGGTATGTTTTCTTTGTTCAGTCCAAAAGGATCAGAATTTATCTGCTTTGCGTCTGAAAAGGCTTTGAGGTCTTAGAACAAACATCACATGACTCATAATCATAAAAGTTCATCCTGGATTTTTCTTTCCTTTCAAGCTCTAATAGCATCACAGGAATCCTCATAAATTCATCCAGCAAAATAGTCGTGTGTGTCAATCTGCTGACTCCTTTGCTCCCCAGTTCCTCTTCTCACTATAGTTAAGTGGCTTTACTACCTCCTCCCATGTGTAACCTTGCCTTTCACATTAGAAAAAGGTCAGCCACTCTGATCCTATGTCCGTGTTCGCAAAGTGGGGGGTAATCATTCCTATCCTTGAGGAGACGAGGACTAGTGAGGATTGAATCAGACAATAAAGTAGTGTATCAAGTTCCTGATATTGAGCAAGTTTTTAACATGGCCATTCTCGCCTTCTCTATCGTTTTTACTCTGCAGTGCAGTACACGATCCTGTCCACTTCAGGGATGAAGAGCTCTAGTTAAGTGTATACGGTAACTAAACTTCAAGTTAGCCTCCCTGATAATTCTGCAATGACTGTATATTTTATTTCTAAAGACTTGGTCATTTAATCTTAGCCTTAAGAAAAACCCTCATCTTGTACTCGAATAAGAACCTTTGGGTCCTTCTCTTTATCCTGTCTTGACTTAGTTGGTACCTTCCTCCCAGCTATTCAGAATGAGCCCCCAGGATGCTCTGGCTTGCCCTGTCCAGCTATAGTTTCCTGCCAGACAATGAAATGGCAGTCTACCCTCACTCATCAGTGGCCATTAGTAAAGTCTTAGGTAAGACAGTGGACAGTGGAGCTCTCCCTGAGAGCTAAAGAAGCTTGGTTACAATCCTTACTTCCTTGCTTTTCCCCGAATGCCTGTGATTTTCTGGAGGATTAGGAGCTCATGCTACCTTTGACTCTGCTGTCTCTCTTATGGATCACCTCACTATTTCCATCTACTTTCTCTGCTCTGTGTCATATTGCTCCTCTGCCTTGGTTTCTTTACTAACTAGACTCAAACAATTTGTATTTGTGGTACATTTATTAAAGATTGACAAAGGAGTCCAAGAAGGAATTTACCTTGCAGCATTGCAAAGTAATTTGGAATTTAGCATGAGGCTTTTGGTAGATTAGATCATGATTTAGCTACTATCCACTCCCTGCTGTTACCCTCTCCTTCATCAGAGGAGTTTACCTCCCGGCCTGATTGACAGACGGCTTGGCGACATGACTTGTTTCAGCCAATGGAATGTTAGCACAGGTAACATAAGCAAAGGCTTGAAATGTGCGTGTGAGGAAGGATCTGGCTCTTGTAATTCTGCTATTACCAAGAGAAAAATGTGCACCAGGTATACTGATGATCTCAGAAGACTGAAAGCCATATGTCATAGACCTGGAACAAATACATGGCCTTGACTTTCAGCCAATTCACAGAAGTATGAGCACAAAATAATTGCTCACTGTTGTTTCAAGTATTAGGGTTATTTGTTACTCAGCAAATCTGACTGATACAAGATCTCATAGTTCTTTAATTTCTTTTAGCAACCGTGGCACTGGGGAATTTCCACTGTTCTTTCTGTACAGTAGTCTGGTGTCACGCCACTTCACCAACTGGTCTCCATTTCCATTCTTTCTCTCTCTGTCCTGTACCCTCAAGCTCCTATTAATTTTGGATGTAGTGTACATTATTTCTCTTTGTTGATGGCTTAGCTACTGCCTACACATAACTCAGAATAGAACTTTCATTGCAAGCTGTTTGAAGGAATTTTAATAAACAAAGACATTCTCCCTAAGGGGAATTCTTGCTCTACCTGTTAAAACAATAACATCTCCTCCCCCCTCCCCCCCCATCTATCATCTGCTCCCACCTGCACTCCCCATCTCAGATCTCAGACTCACACTTGGCTGCTCTTTGAAGAATTTCGGCAGTGATGTCAGGTTGTAGGTCAAGCTTGGGTGGTCTGGGCTTGCTTAGGCCACATTTTTGCTTGGTATTTATATTGATATATGTATTAAAACTAGTCTGACCCACACTAAACAGGACTTGTACATGAACAAGTATTGTGAAACTCCTACTTCACCCCTACCTTTAGCCTTGTTCTCCTATCCATTCCAACATCTCCGTAGCTCTAGCTCATTTGGCCTTGTGCCCTCCTCTTTCATTCTGTACCACTGGTTTTGAACTTGGAATTACATTCACCTAATCTTCCCCATTCCAGGTCCCTTCCACGTAACTTCCACTTCCCTTGCCCTCAAGTTCAATGAAAAAAGATCCCCATGCCCAGGAAGTGCCCCACTTCCCTGATTAGAGGGCGCTGAGATATGCAAAGCCAGGTTTTCTCCATTCATTCAGGGCCTAAGAGGAGCATCGGGGAAACACCACCTTCATTTCCGGACAAGCTTGACACTGCTGTTCCTGTTTCTTGTCAGTACGATATCCAGGATATCTTCTTGGTTTTCCTTTCTGTGTTTTGGTCAACTTTTCTGGATGATTCTGTTCTTTCTGGAGCTGCTAACTTCTCAGACCTGGCCTCCTGAGATTGACCTCAGTCCTGTTCTCCAGAAGTGTGCTTCATCTGACAGCCCTGCCTGGCCTTCTGATTTGAACGTTGGTCCCTTCCACAGAGAGGCTTTTTCCACAAAGGACTCTCCACTTTTATTTGCCCAATGTTCCTGCTGAGGCATGTCATTTCTTACACTCAATGTCTTTCTGCTGTTGGCATGTCAGGTGGTAGGACTGAAAGACCAGGTGTGCCCTGATTTTCCCTTAGCAGCTTTTGTTGACACGCAGTACTCAAGTGCCTCCTGGATCAGGGTCAGGATCATTAGATGTCCAAAGCACTGAAAGGATTAGGGGTCTCCTCTTCATATGTCATTCAAAATAAAGTACGATTACGCCATAAAACATACAACTGATAGGCTAGCTGAAGTCAAAATTAGTCCCTCCTTTTTTTTTGGATTAGAACAGCCTACATAAGTTTACCAGAGCTGAACTTTTCTTACATTGTTTAATTTGAAATCATTCATTCATTCATTCATTTAATTATTTATTAGGTATTCCTCCTTGAGGCAGGGTTCAGTTGGCTGCTAGTAGAAAATCCAGCATTTATTAAGACTCTCAGTCTTGCTCACACAACTCTCTCTTGCCTGTGCTACCTGTTATACACCTGCCTGCTACAGATTTCCTCTTACCGTACCCTCCAGAGAGATGAACGTTCTGCTCTGCTGCTTAGAAGGGACTTCCTCTCCTGCCTCCTCTCTCAGGGGAAGGCTGAATTAACTTATACTTCCTTGAATCTGGTGATCTCCGTTTTCTTTTGCCTTCCATCCACAGCCAAATTCACCTGTCACCTATAATTTGCAAAATCTCTGGTGTTTGTGGGGGAGGGGCGGTCCATGAGAGGTTTTCCTGGGTTCCTTGGGCACCCACGGGTCATCATGACAAGCTGGGATGGTGGGTCATGGAGGAGAAGGTGCCACAATGGGACCTGTACCTGCCAGAGAAAATAGCAGTGTAGGACTCTATGGTTTATAAGGTTTTCACATCATTTCCTAAATCCATCCTCAGCACAGCCAATTTTACACTATACTAATACAACGCCCATTTTACAGATGAGGAATTAAAGCCCAGAAAGCTTAAGTGACTCCCAAAGTTACCCAGATGGCAGAGAAAACTTGATCCACTCAACGGTTTTGTTGAAGGCTGGTTCGTATTTGTGATCCAGTTTGGCCTGTTTCATTTCCTAAAACTGAAACAAGGGACTGTTTTCCCCTTGAACTTATTTATCTTAAGTTATTTGCACATATTTATATTTATAGTCCATCTCATTCCAGACAAGATTTAAGCAAACACACATATACTTACACATATCCCAACTGAATATGTGGGAAATGCATTTTTAAAGAATTTTGAACTCAAAACCTCAAATGATTTGTTTAGTTTTCTGGTCAATGAACAAGAGCACTTGTATTTCCATTGCTGAGTTTTTTGGGCTCGTGTGCTTTGGCGGGGGGTGAATAATGTCTAGCAAGGCCTCCTCTGTTGAAACCCAAATACACTCACGTTGTGCACTTAGACCCAGCCAGAGGGAGCCAAGGCCCAGGAAACCTGCCAGGTGTTTACACTGCCTTTTCGTAGAAAGCTAAGCTTTTTATTTTTGTTTGCTTATTTGTTGAACTGTGGAAGGGAAGTTTAAACAAGACCCATTCCAGGGCAATGAAGGGCAGAATGTTAAGAGGTCCTGATGAAATATACGGCTGATTTCTATGCGGGTGATAGTCTCGCTATGTGAAAGCCAAGGAAATCTGAGGTCCTTGGAGGACAAAGGGGACAGGACCCTGGTTGTAGCTCTGTCACTTGGATCGCTGTGTGATTGTTGGGCTAGTCACAGTCCTTAGGGAATATGGCTTTGCAGCTAAGAAGAAGCCCTGGAATTAGTTCTAGGTTTGAATCATAGTTCCACCTCGGGCAAGTCACATCCTATCTCTGAGCCTCAGCTTCCTTGGCTAGCAATTGGGCTCTTGTTCGAAATGAATGCTATAACCTCGTTAAAACATTTAGCATGGTGCCTGACACTTTCCTGAAACTCAGTTCCTTCATCTACAGGCGAGCTATAGGACCCTTTATGGCTCGGATGTTCTTGGGATCCACAGTGGAACCAGCATTGCTCTGGGCTGCCTGCTTTCACAGCCAGCTACCCTTTTATTGGCCTCGGGATGCTTCCCAAGGCTTTCCTTGTCTTTTCTTGTTGCTGTGACAACTCAAGCACCAACTTGAGGGAAACCTCTCTCCACATGAATAAGCACGTCGACAGTATATATGTATCTTGGACCAGGAGTTGTGGCTTGTGTAACCAGGGAAGTATTTCCACTGAGTCACAAAGTTAGCCACTGGCATTTGGGCACCGAAGGTGACAAAATACAAGGGTGTATGTTTGGGGGGCCTTTTCTGTCTTTTCTTAGTGCTTGCTTATGCCGACCCATCACAGAAAATCTCTCCCCCCCGCCCCCACCCCACACTTCATTCTATACCTCAGTCTTACTGAGGGATGGTTTAGAACAGAAGAGAAAGCAGTGCTTCAGAGTCAGACACACTTGAATTCAATCCTATTTCTGCTACTGTCTCACAGTGTGACCTTGGGCATGTATTTAAATATTTTAACTTCCTTAAGGCAGTTTGCATGATGGTTAGAACATGGATGATGGAACCATAGTGTCTGGCTTCAAACTCCCAACTCTACTGCTTGTTAACTCTGACCTTGAACATGTTACTGACTTTGTTCTGTTTCAGTTTCCTTATACTTGCAAATAATAATATGCAAATAATAATAATAGCACCTCTCCCATTGCTTGTTATAAAGATTAAATAAGTGATAAATAAACAACTATGTATAGACACACATATACATTAAATAGATAAGTATAAATGTATATATACACAATATATATACTTATATAAGTACATATACACACATACATGCATATATATTTACTTATAACTAATTAACTATGTATACATTTATATATATATATATATATATATATACATACATAGAGCACTTAGAACAGTGCTCAGTGCATAGTTAATGCTAAGTAAGAGTCTGCTATCATTATATAATCATTAATTTTTTTACCTGTCAAATGGGTGATGGTAATCCTATTTCATGAAGTTGTTTTAAGGTTTAGTAGTTCTTTTTCTTTGTTCATGCTCTCAGTCTAGCTCAGATAGCTGGCTTTCCGTTTCTCTTTTTCTCTTGCTCCCTCCTCTCTCCCTTCCTCCCTCTCTTTTCCTTCCTTCCCTCCCTTCATTCCTTCCCTTCAGCTGTAGGGTTTTTAATTTTTTTCCCAAAAAGTTACTGAGTCCTGTCATAAATATAAATCAGAAAACAGTTCAATTAGGATAATAGAATGTGGAGGATAACAGTTTAGAATAATATATAAAATATTTATCTAGTTGAAAACAAAACTGTAAGAACTGCTTTCACTGAGATGCACTCCTTTCAAGAGTAAGAAAAAATTAACTTAGATTTACAATCACATATGTAATCCTTTAGACCAGGGGTGTCCAAACTTTTTTCAACGTCTTTTACCAAGGGCCATATGCGGTAAAATACACAACAGCCGGGCCACTCACTCAAGGTGAAGTACGCATTGCCTCACCTAGTTTATTTAAGTAAACTAAATACATTTTTGGAATTTGCTGTGGGCCAATTAGAAATGGACTGCGGACCGCAGTTGGCCCCGCGGGCCGCAGTTTGGACACCCCTGCTTTAGACAGTTGTAGTAAATGCAGAGGTGTGAAAAAACCACATAGGCAATACTTTTGCACATCACAATATTTGTTGGTGAAATATCTGGTTTTATTTGTTGTAAACCATGATTTAATAAAACAATGGCATTTCATCATGCCATTTTAGCGAACCCATAGTTATTTTCTGACCCTTCTAGCTCACATTGCTTATTTCCCATTCCATCTTGGTATCCTGAGCATATGATACCCACGGAAATTTAGATAAATGTTGGTTAAAAGGATCATTCGAGTGATAGTCTAGTACTTTCTTTTAAAATTCAAGGCTCAGATCAACTCTGCCTTTGCCTTACTGGAAGCTGTCTATATTCTCCCAGGGCAATTCTATGTCACCTTTCTCTGTATCCCAGGATAGGGACTAAAGCCCTCAGGGGAGCACAATTGGATCTTGATCAGTGATCAAGACTGAGCACTGTCCACAAAATTCTATTCCTCCCTTTCGCATAAAGCTCGATGAGGTCCCAGTCTCCCTTATGTCACGTGTGACCATGTAACTAAGTTCTCTCCAAGGGAGGGTGAACATAAATGATGGCTCCACCTCCAGGCCTGGCCCACATTTGCTTTTCCTTGCTTGTTCTCTCTTCTAGCCTGCTGAGATGTTGAAGCCTAGGAAAATGTTGAAAGCCACAAAGTAAATATGTCAATCCTCCATCAGTATGAAGAAGCGTGGCCCTCCCAACACGCACCCAGGACTATTAGGTGAACAAGAAATACAATTCAATTGCGTTGTCACTGAAATGTGGTCTATTTGTTACCAGAGACTAGCCTAACACAATGTTGGACATGCAAGCACATTGAATTCAGAAAAATACGATCACTAGTTCAGCTGAGCTCCCACAGTGAGGGGTAATGGGAGCTAGCATTCCTTTGTGCTCACTAAGCACCAGAATTAGTACTTGGCAAGTGTCAGGTGTGTTGCTTAATTCCTCCCATATCATTTGTCTTGGGAGCCCATGATGTTAGGTATTATGATCCCCGTTTGACAGATGAGGGATCTGAAATAGAAAAGTGATGTGACTTGTATGACAAGTAAGTGTGAGAACTGAGATGCAAAAGCAAACCTAATGAAGTCCAAAATTTTTTTGCCTACCTCAAGCTGCTCATGGGGAAATGTCCAGTCAATTGTTCTAGTCCCTAGAAGTTTAACGGGGCAAAGAAAGCCTCATATACATTGATATATGCCAATCTTATTTTCAGATACTTTAAGTCAACAGGTTTCTCCTTTCTTTCCTTCCTTCCTTCCTTTTTTCCTTCCTTCCTTCTTTCCTTCCTTCCTTCTTTCCTTCTTTCCTTTCTGTCTTTCTTTCTACCACATATATTCGAGACTGTTGCATGAGAAGTCTCCACCTCTGCAGACTGGAGAATCATCCGCCTCACATGGCTGAGTATCAACACGAGTGACTATGAAGAGCCTGGCGTGTGGCCTGGTGCCAAATCACAGCAGCTGACCCCAGCTTTCCTGGCTCTTTTTAGGGTTCACGGCCTTCCCGGCCTCTGTCATTCCTCTTAAAGTGGCTCCCTTGTCTACATTCCTTGGTCTTTTGGTATAAACAGGACACCCCAGCCCTCTTGAAAATTATGCAATTTTCAAGAGAGGTTGCTACACAGAGATGTCTGTAAATCTCCTTTCTCCTACTTGCTTTAATGGAGTGCTGGGTTTTGGAAACCAGCCTTCTTCTAGCTGGGTCATCTTGGGCACATCCCTGAGTATCAGTTTCTCCCTCTGCAAAAGAAGAAGCTGGTCTAGAGCTGGGTTTTTAAAACTTTCTCTCACCAAAGACACCCGTTCATATAATCATTGATCCCACACACCCCTGAGTTCTGTGAAACCTAAGGACCATGTCTTATCTTCAGTACCTAATACAATGCCTGGCACAAAACTGGTGTTTATAGGTTTTGATGAAGGGATTAAAATCTACAAAACTTCATAAGCGTCATAGTCATTAGTGCTCTTCCCCAAATATTTCAGAGGCCCTCCCTTGCAGGCACGTGGTAGGATGGTCCTGCCACGTCCCCGCGTGGCTGTGCTGGGCCATTGGACTTGATCTGGCCAATAAGTGGTGAGAGGAAGGCTAAACCTTTCATCTCCAGTGCAAGACCCAGTGTTCTCACGCCCCTGCAGAGGAAGAAGGCAACGTTCTAGATAGAAGCTGCTTGGTCAGCCTGCGTCCCGCAGTGAGGACAGTGACACAGAGCAGAGCCCTCAGAGGACTCAGCGGGCCTGCAGCCTAAGCTGAAGTTGTTGCATGTGCACCGTAGCTGCTTTGAGCCACTGAGATGAAGCAATTGTTTGTCATCACCGTGTATCCCAGCCTGTCTCGACCGATTCAATAAACTAAATCATAGTCAGCTAGCTTTCCCAGTTTTTATAATCATGGAGATAGACATCTTCCATTCAGAGCCCCTAACAAGAATGAACGAAGTGGTGTGATGACATTAAACTGAGAGCGTTCCTCCCAAACCCAAGCCACGTGATCATTTCCGTAGACAGGGTCACAGGAGGATAGTTTCATTCCACTTAAGAATATAATTCCCGTTAGGCTTTTCAAACTCTTGTATCTAACTTAGATGCTTGTAACTGCTTCCGCTCTTGTTTTTCTTCAGTGTGACCCTTTCATGTGTCCCTGGCCATGTATCTTAGAGTCCCTTTCAGTCTGGAATACTGGAAAGAACATGCTGTTTGCAAGCTGATGGTAAGGCTTTGGACCTCTCTGACCCTCAGTTTCCTTACTTGTAAAACCGAAATGAAAAATACTGGCTCACAGAGTTGCTGTGAAGATCAAGTGTAACATTATACCTGCTGTACATCAAGGAGCACGTGGCACCATTGTCCTTGGCTCCCAGAGTATGTCGGGCACCTTCCAGCTTTAAGTTTGCTGGGGACGTGTTTCGGTTTCCCCTAAATGGTTTGAGTTTCTTCTACTTGTTTTTACATAATTATTAATAGTATCCCCTTTCACTCACAAATATTCCTGTTTTGAGATCAATTGTAGATCATTGTAATTCTAAGTGTCTGTGGTTCTATGGCCTCGATTATAACAAGCGTCAGGATCCATACAGTGCCATCTTCTGTGGAGGTTCCGATGGTTATTCTGTAACTAGTCTTACTTGCAAGGTGGTCAAGACAGACCTGATTTATTCTGAAGTTTTTCACGTTAATGTGTTAGTGGACCCCCACCTCTGTCAGGGGGCATAGAAGCAAAGGGCTTGGAGGACCTAAAGATCATACAACCCACCACCTCAATGTTCCCTGGGAAAATCTTAGGCCATAGAAGGGAAGTGGTTTGTCTCAGGTCACACAATAATTAGCAGAAGGCCAGCTCTCATGTCTCCCCACTTCACATCCCTTATGTGCTTGCCTAGCAGTTGAGTGTCTGAGCCTTGGGATGAGGTTACAGGATTCAAGGCCCATCTCTGCTACATGGTAAGTACTTCTCACCCATAATGTGTAGATAATAACGTTTCCTTTTGGAGTTGATGAGGGAGTTCAGTGAGTTAAAGCAGCTAGAGTGCTCAGAGCATGCGTGGGACAGTGTGTTCTCAGAAAATATTGCCTCCCTTCTGCTGTCATGGCCAATCTACCTCATGGTTTCAGCCATGGGCACTGTTATTTTGTTAGACCCTGGGGCACACAAATGTTTGAATAGGCTTTGTACTCAAGGAATATATTGTCCAGCTCGCTGGATCTCTTTGCAAATTCTTTATAATTGGTTCATTTTATTGTAAAAAGTGGGCCAGGAAGTGGTTGAGGAGAATCTGACCAGTCCCTCCCATAACGCACTGTGCAAGCCTAAAAGTTAATAACAAGATAATGATTCTGGGCACACACTCCTACTCCCAGACTCCCTAAGTTCAAGGCCTCACATGGCCCTTAATAACCATGTGACTTGATAAGGTCCTTAATTTCTCTGTGCCCCAGTTTTCTTATCTATGAAATGGGGGTGGTTGTAATAAATACCACATAGCGTTGCTGTGATGGTCGGTGAACTAATACGAACAAAGCACTTAGAACAGTGTCCAGCACACAGTAAATACTATGTAATGCCAGATTTAAAAAAAATTTTCAGTACACGTGCTGTTTGTTTTTCTCTAATATCTTTCTCTACCTAGTGAAACTCTGGTCATTGTTTCACTCTACCATGATGCTTTTTTATTATACAAACAGCATTATATAGTAATACAAATAAGGGGAAATCATGTACAACCCATTACCCCATCACGGTTTCTGTTCTCTTTTCCGCAAGTTCTCATGCAGTCTTTGATAATTCACATTCACAAATTTTACCTAGCTATAATCATACTGCATTAAGGTTATTTCTTTTTTTCTTTTAACTTTTTATTTTAATGTAATTTCAGACTGACAGAAAAATTGCAAGAATGGTGTAAAGAATGCCTGTTTCTTAGTTTTGGCTGCTATAACAAAGTACCATAGATTGGGGGTCTTATAAACAATCAAATTTTTCTGTTTCACCTTTCTGGAAGCTGGGCGGTTGGAGATCATGGTGCCGGCATCACTGCGCTCTAGTGAGGGTCCTCTTCTGGGTTTGCTCACATGGCAGAAAGAGAGAGAGAGAGAGAGAATAAGCAAGATATCTCATCACTTTCATAAGGGTACTAATCCCTAATTACTTTCCAAGGACCCTACCTCCTGGTGACATCACCTTGGAGGACAGGGGTTCCAACATATGAATTTTGATGAGGAACACAAACATTCAGTCCATAACATACTGTATACCTTTTCCCCATTTCTCCAAATGTTAATATCTTATTACATTTTTTTTCTTTCTTTCTCCAATGTTGTCTGAAACATTTGAGAATAAGTTGCAGGTCTAATACTCCTTTATTCCTAAATGCTTCAGTGTGTTTTTCCTAAATGCAAGGACATTCTCTTCCAATACCACAGTACAATTAACAAAATCAGGAAATTATCATTGATATGCTACTATTATGTAATTTATAGGCCTTGTACAAAATTTACCAACTGTCCCAGTAATGTCCTTTATAAAAAAGAAAAGTGGCTTAGGCGTTGCATTCAGTTGTCATGTCTCTTCAGTCTTATTTATCTGGAGCAATTTTGTTCAGTCTCTTTACGAGTACTTTGAAACTATGCAAATATCCTATTACTCCTCAAACTTTCACCCACTAATTTTAGCATCCATTGATAATTCTTGCCCGAAACAATTATTTTTATGGTTGCCAAATGGTGGGCTTTCTATGATAAGGAAGAGCTTTTGCTTCTCTACCATGTGCTTAGGTCCATGTGGATTGGTCTATATATTCTTTTTTTTTATTCAATGGATTATAATCTTTATTATATGTATTTGTATCTTTATTATATATATTTGTATTTTACCACTGGCTACCTCTAGTCATTTTCCAAGTTCACTTCAAAAACCCCATCGCTCAGAAACCTGGTCTAGTCCACTCGGGCCAAGTTGGTAGCTTGTTTCATTGTGTGCCTCCAGGTTATGTTTTAGGTTGGTGCAAAAGTAATGGTGGTTTAAAAGGTGAAAAAAAAAACTGCAAAAACCGCAATTACTTTTTCACCAACCTAATACTTTCTTCTCCTTATATATGTTTCTTGTAGGATTGTACTTCTTGGTTTCTATTTTTGCTTTAGATCATGAGCTCTTAAGTATATGGAAAGTGTCTGATTAATCTCTATATCCTCAATGCTTAGTACAGTGACCGGTGCAAGCAGGAAACTCAGTTTATCTTTGTTAAAAGCATGAATGAATGAAAGAAAGAAAAGTAGTGCTTAAATTTCTATCAATCTGCTTCAGTTCTTTTTGAGGGCACTAGCTTCAACTAGCAGAAAGGAAATTATCTATTAACATTCATCGAAGGCTACTGCGGGTCTTATTATAGCAAGGCCAAGTCAACAGGGAATAAATTGTTGACATGTTTGAACTAAAGTGTTTCCCCCCCATTTCAGAGTCTGCCTGCCAACTCTGATCTCATATCCTCACTATTTCTTTACTATTAACTTGATGTAGTGCTGTTTTCTCTATTGGTTCTTCATTCATTAAGAACCTCTCTGCCCAAAGATGAAATAAAGAGGTGTGATCAACCTCAGTAGAGGTGGTGAATCCAGTGGAAAGGACCCTGGGCCCTTGATCAAGGGATGGAGGTTAGTTATCTATCTGTGCAGCTAGATGTGTGACTCTGGGTCAGTTACTTAACCTTATTGGGACTTTATTTCCTTTACTTTGAAGGAAGGATCAAAGATATCTTGGGCTCCAAATGAGGTAACCCAAGTGAAAGCTCTCTGGAGCTTCCAAACCTTTGCACTTGGCATTCCGTTTGTCTGAGATGCCCTTCCGGGTCTCTGCAGCCCTGTTGTTGGCAAATCCCTCCTTATCTCTCAGGATCTGCTGATGTATCACATCCTGGTATGTGGCCCCCTTGAGTGACATATCGTATCCCTCAGACCTCTGTTTTGTCTGGATACAACAAAAAAGGTATGTACTGGGATATATACTTCCTTCCTGCTCACAAGCCACACACAGAATGTTACCCCTGGATGCTCATCTTGTTTCTCTTCACAATCCTGTCATTTATTACTTTGCATAATAATGATTCTCAGTTAAACTTTCATCTCTCTGACTGGATAAGTATCCTTTGGCTCCCTCAGGTTCATCCTCCCAGGCTAAGCTGTACCCCAAATCCTCACACGTGGGCTTAGCCCCTGTGTGAGACATTCATGCCTGGTTTATTCTAATCCAGTGGATTTACCCTAGATTTGGGAAGAATCAAACTGTTGTAGATGGCAAGATATACTGCAGAGGCCAGAAAATGTGTATTAAAATAAAAAGATTGCAAATATTTTAATCAGGAATTTTGAAAGGAACCCGATGGGGTACATTCAAACTTTCCTTTGGTTGCCCATAACCAGTAAGGAAATATTCATTCTCCCCACATTACCCCTTTGGAGATTCATTGGTAGTAGGTATATGATATGCTATGGTGAGAAGGATTTTGCAGTGGTGCCCAGGATGGAAGAGAATAATTGATTTGCAATGTCTGTCAAGGGCACAGAGAGGAGAAGTGTAGCACATGTGTTGTGTTTAGCCATCCTGATCTGGTACAACCTCTCCTATTACCAATGAATATATTGCCACCCTTGCGCTAGATAGTCTTCCTAATCCTTGACTATTTCACATTCTCAGAGTCTGGTCCCTCCCATTCAGAAGGAAGTGTGGGTAAGATGCTTTCCAAAGGTGGGGTACAAGGGAATGATGGACAATATTCCTGCCACTATGTCACTCCTGAATTTTCATTACTACATTCCTGACTTGACAAGTGATTTAGTGTCCCAGGCTGGGGAAGGACTGATGGATGAATCAGTCCTCTGTGTATGGCCGTTGGGCAGGAAATTAATAAGAATGCTAGCTGACATGATCTATGGTACTGTAAGCTCATTATGTCTGATTAGCTTCTAGCCTTTCACTCCCTCTGACAGCTACAGAGCCTCAAGGTTTCCAGTGGCAACCATTTCCCTTTCTCTAATTGATTGCTAGGTCTCCGACCATGAAACCAGACCCTCCCACAGACTTGTCAGAATGGGGACTTTTCTGCATCATGTTACGTTCTCCTTTTTGGCAATGGAAAGGTGAACTCCTGCGTTGTCTAACTGGTGTTGACAGTGAGGCCCTTTGAATGCAGGAAACAAAATTTGAAGGGGTCAATTCAGTACAGTTGATCAAGTTCTTATCAAACTACTTACTATGTGCTGACATCTGTGTTCAGTATGGAGGTAGCAATAGAAGTAGATCATATGAAGCAGAAAATGGGGGAGACATATTTTAGTTTATTTTAACAATTATTTATGAAGTACGATGGCACCAAGCACTGTGTTCGGCATGGGGAACAAAGGGGCATGAAAGTAAAGTAGATGATATTAAAATAGATGAGAGTCCTATATATCAATTCAATGTATATTGAAGTGACATGTCCTTATATAATTATGATCCAATATATGTGAATATATATTTAATTGAATCCAAAATGAATTGATGTCTATATATCCAAATTGAATATATACTATTATACCTACCATATCCTCAAAATTGGCCTATCCTCCCTCTGGAGTCTCCCTTTATTATCCTGAACACCCTAAACCCCTATTCTTATTTCCTCCAAACTCACACTTTTTAATATTTTGGCTTATTTTTTTAAGCTTTTACTTTATTTATCTTGTTTTTCACATTTTCATAGATTAACCTACACCTGTCATTCTGAAGAAGGTACATAGGTTGGGATTTCAATTTCAATTTCAATAGAGAGCAAATTAATGGTGAATACATTTAATTTTAAATAAATATTATTGACAGTTTTTACAATGATCATTTTTATGAATACGTGTTCTAAATAAATTCACTTGTGAGTGCTGTTGATGATTCTTCTCCCATAGGCCACCAAGTGGAGACTTTTGCTAGTAATTTGGAATAGTAGAAAGGAGATGGGTTTTAGCTTCAGTGCCATATTCAGAAGTGACTGTTTCAGCTCAATATTCCATGGTATACACGCCAAGGCAGGTTATCTACTGTAGAGAAGAGAAATGTATTAATTGAAACTGTGGTTCTGAAAGACCTCTCTAACTTGTAAAGTGCCATGCAAATGCTAACAATCATTATCTACTTCTAGGAGACGATTAGAAAGAAATAAAATGGTAAGATGTGCTTTTGCATCTCTTTGGGTTGGGTCTCTTTGGGTTAGGTCTAATTTCATTTTAGCCTATGGGAGAGGGTGAATTTTTATTCTTTTCCCCACCATTCATGGTCAACCGCAGGGGACCTCATTAGTGAGTAAGTATGTAATTGCCACACCCCCACATTGAACCCAGAAGTGATAGGGCCTGAAAAGACATAGGCCTTAGAAGAATTCAGACATGAATTTAATAACATTTAAAGCATAACAACTAGGCAGACATGCCCAGCCTCCCTGAAACTGTCTCTCAAAGACCTCACAAGAAATTAATACTTCAAATAGTGAGGAGTGCATTGGTCTGGGTGTATTTTGTAAATCGTGGTCCTCCAGTTAAAAGGGAAGCAGACGGTCATTCTTTGGGCTCTTGTCATAAGCAAGACATTCTAGCCCAAGTTTTATTCAGTTTGCAAAAGATTTTTCTAAATACTTTAAGATGCTGTTTTTCCTCTGTCTTTCCCAGTGATCATGGAGGGTGGGTCGTTTGCTTGCCATGTGACTCAAGTAAGTCGTTTCATGTCTCTGAAGCTGTTCCCTCATGTGTAAAGTGGGGATCAAAATCTTTACCCTGCCTACCTCTTAAAGTTGTTTTGTGGAACTAAATGAACAAAGAGAGGGAATACCCCATAAAACTCAGTGAAAAAACAACAATTCTATTATCAGGGGTCTTTAGAGGGAAGGGACAGTAATGCTGTCTCCGCAGGTCAGCACCAACGTTTTCAAAATCAAGTTGAAATACAAATTAATAGTCCCATCTTGACACACTCACTGGACAAGAACAAGTCCGGACACTGAAGCGCCAGCTGACCCACTCACCCTGCCCATGCCAGTTACTCAAAGTGCATCTTTGTGGTTTTTGACAGATTGCATTGAGAAGTAATCAACTTTCATTTTCTTTCTTTTTTTTTCATATAGTCATCGATTAGCCTATATTTGTCATTCTGAATAAAGTATAGATGCTGAAATTTCAATTTTAATAGTGATGGTAACAGAAATTAATACTGAATAAATCTGACTTAGCTAAATATCACTGGCAGTAATTTTATGATGCTCATTCCTATGCATATGAAGTTCTACAAAAAACAAAAAAAACACCTAATAGCTTTGTTGATGGTTCTGTTTCCCACAGACAGCCAAACAGAGCATTTGCTCATATCTTGGCACAATAGAAAGGGGATAGGTTTTAGCTTCAGGCAGTTCTGTGTTCCCACCTTGATCAAATTACTTATTTTCTATGAATGTATTATAACAGGGATACCTTGTTGCTAAAATTTGTTAGTTGTATTATCATATCTTATCAATCTTATTTCCTGTGGGCTTTCTCAGTTTTCGAAGCAATGATTTTCAGAATTTTGGGGAGAAGCATAATACCTTCCTAAAACAACAGAGCTACTGCTCAGTTTTGACTTAACAATTAGATATGAGTTTGAGTCCATAGCAGGTAAAAAGCTTAAAACTGAGTTTTGTGGAGGAGAAATAGATCAGTTAGGCTTTGCATTTGGTTGTGTAGAACAGAAACCTGGCTACTAAGGCTTAACTCATAGGGTTTATTTTTCTCAAGTGACAACAAATCTAGAGGCAGATTGTCCAGAGCTAGTGTGGTAGCAATACAATGCTGTTTGGGACTCTGTGATGGCGAATTTTACGTGTCAGCTTGGCTAGGCTATCGTCCCCAGTTATTCACTCAAACACTAATCTGGTGTTCTGAAGGTATTTTGTAGATGTGATTAAGGTCTATAATCAGTGTAAGTAAGAAAGATTATCCTAGGATATCTGGGTGGGCCCAATTCAATCTATTGAAAGACCGTAAGAGCAGAACTGATGCTTCCCTAAGAAGAAATTCTGTCTGTAGACTGCAGCAGCATCCTGTGCCCCCAAGTTTCCTTCCTGGTGGCCAGTTCTACAGGTGTAGACTTGCCTAGACAGCCCCACAATTGCAATCAGCCAATCCTTTGCAATCCATCTCTCTCTCTGTCTTTCCTCACAACACCCCCACCAACCTGTTCTACTTCTCTAATTCCTCCAGTGCAACCATGCCGGATACAAACCCAGACCCCTGCTACCCTTCTCTGTTCCTGTCCTCAGTCCTTGCAAGTTGGCTACTGCACGGCGAGGTGTCATGCCTGCATTCCTGGCAGGAAGAAAGGGGAAAGGGAAAGGACAGAAACCAAACACATCAGTCAAGGCTATTCGTTTTATTAGAACAACAACAATAACAATAATAATAACAACAAAAACCAAAAAAACCCAACCCTGCCCAGTGCCTTCCACTCATAGCTCATTGGTGAAAACTTGGTCACGTGGGCAGCCCTAAAACCTCTGGGTCTGGGCAGGAGAGCACCTTTAACCAGGTACACTGTAATCCTGAGTAAAATGGGCGATCCATAGTAAGGAAGAACAATGGAATAGGTATTAGTATGGTGTGGGGACAGACTCAGGAGTGTATTTTCCAGGCTCTCGGCCTCACGTGAAAGATGATGGCTCAGGTAGTAAATGGCCATCAACTATGATTGGATGGTCATCATCTGTGGCTAGTTGGCTGTCAGCTGTAACCAGTGAGCCATTGGCCACTAATATAACTGCTGTGGCTACGCTAGCAGAAAATGGGGGCTGGCTAGGTCGGATTGTGGATTTCGGATTGCAGAGAGGCGGATGCCGCCAGCGAGAATATAGTGGTATGACTCCCCTCTCCCTGGTTCTGTGGGTGTTCCTTTTTGGCCTCACCATGTCCTGCGTTCTTATGTGGGGAGTGGGAGCTGAGACCCCATATGACACCCTGCATGACGTTTGGTAACTACAGAGGGGATTTTCTAAATTCCTTTATCATATGAAGAACCAAACTTGAACATCTTAGATCATAGAGTTTCTTCTAGTATTCAGTTACTCCTTCCATCTGTGGCAAGCAGGTCCTGAGGATTGCTGCCTTAGGTAGAAGACCACATATGCAGGAAATTAGAACCCCGAAGCCTAAGCCTTGCGCTGGAGAGATTCTTGGAAGAAGACACAAGACAGAAATAGAAGAGGCAGGCAAATTATGCCCTGACCCCTCTCTGCAACTCAGCCTAGAATGGAAAGGAGGGGTAGCTGTTAGGTGAGTGGTATGAGCAACAGAGGCACCCCTCTTGGCTTTCTAGTTAGGGCTCTGAGAGGAGGTTTGAAGCGTTCTCATCAGCAGAGAAGAGAGGTAGAGGGAGGCCCAGAACTTGGCTTTTCCAAGCCACCGGTCTTTCCTGTGTGAACTGATCAGGTGAACCAAATTCCCCATATGACCCTGGCAAGGCATGAAAAGTCATTCAGTTGAGAGGCAGCAAGCTTGTCATGGGACCTGCTGTAGCAAGAGGGAGAAGGACAGGCATCGTGATGGGAAAATGAGAAGACAGGGATGATGAAAGAGCCAGTGAGGGATTACAGAGAGGAGAAGAGAGAGACATTGACCTAACACAGAGAAGAGAGGAAAATGGAGGAAGGAAGAGAGAAGGGAAGGTAAAGGCAGAGACATATATGAGATATCTAAAAGTCAGAAGACATAGAATACGCTTATTTTTAAAGCGTATATTAGTTACTTTTTCAAATAATATATTTAATATATTTTTCTTAAACCTTCAGACAGCATTTGAAATGAAGTGCCTCCCTATTTAAAGCCTTGGATTCAATTGCTAATCTAAAAAGTTTAAATAAACATCCTATTTTCCTTGTATTTTCAGACTTTTTGTAGTATATTGGCACCTTGGAATGACAGAGAAGAGAGGAGAGAAGAGTGGAGGAGAGGGGAGGGGAGACGTGTAGAGGAAAACCGAGAGCTAGAAACAAGAGATAGAGAGGCAGATTCAGAAACTGAGACAAAGAAATTTGTGTTTTCCTAGAAATATATCCTATAATAAAGAAAGCAGAAATAGCCTGCTGATGTGCTGGGACTGCGGCATATACAATGGAGCCCTGCATCTTGTCCTCAGGAGTGAAGATTGCAGAAGGCCGGGGACAGGAAATCCTAGAACAGCAATGGCCAAATGGCTTCCCTGGGTGAGAGGTGTTGAGTGAAGGTGGAGTTAGGACTGGGAGGTGTTTCTTTTTTAAAGAACAAATCGGAGGGGGTCTTTCCAATGCATGCATCTGAAGAAAGGATGGGGGAATCTCTTTTTTTCTAACTTGATTATTTATGCTTCAAGCTTAGGAGATGTTATGTACTGAGTTATGATTCCTAAAATTCATATGTTGAAGGCCAAACCCCCAATATGACTGTATTGAGAGATAGGGCCTTTTGGGAGGTAATTAAGACTAAATGAGGTCATAAGGGTGATGTTCCAATCCAATAGGATTGGATGTCCTTATAACAAAAAGAGGAGACACCAGAGATCGATCTCTCTCTCTCTCTCTCTCTCTCTCTCTCTCTCTCTCTCTCTCTCCCTCCCTCCCCCCTCTCTCTTTCTTTTCCTCTCCCTCCCTCCCTGCCTCCCTCCTCCTCTCCCTTTCCTTCTTTTCCGCCCTCTCCTCCTCTCCTCCTCTCCTCCTCTCTCCCTCCCTCCCCCCACCCCCCCCATATAGAGGAAAGGCCATCTGTAAGCCAGGAAGAGAGCTCTCAACAGAATCTGAATCTGCTGGCACATTGATATGGCACTTCTAGCTTCCAGAACTGTGAAATAAATTCTATTGGTTAAGCCCCCCAGTCTATGGTATTTTGTTATGGTGGCCCAAGGATACTAACACAGAAAGAATGGAGTTTACTTAGAGTTTGCTCACTATCTTTATTTATAGGTTTTGAAATTTACACCCAGACCTAGTAAATAGTAGTTCTCAATAAACGTGCCTTGGAAAAAAAACAATGAGAAGGCATTTTTATCAGTTTACACTAAGGTAATGATAATGTAATAACCGTCACATTAATAATATATGTGATAATAATAAGCTATGAAAATGTTTTTGCATTTGATCTTCACAGCAACTCAAGAGATAAAGCTATGACTATCACATTCATTTCCCCGATTGAAAAATGCTCTTACCCCTTTAGAGCTTCAGTTTCCTGAAGGTCTCTTATCAGGTTAAGTGCCAGGGCCACACTGAAACCCACGCCTTCTGACTGCCTCCCGTGCTCCCTTCAACCAGAAAATTTTCTCCTTTGGGAAAAAGTTAAAACTCACTTGTTAGAAGTATTGCTTGTTTGAATCTATCTGAAAACTATAATGTGTATTTTTAGGACTCAATGTGATCATAGCCAGGAATTTTTGGCGAAGATTTTTATCATCATCGTATGTTCTGGTCTACTAATGAGTGAAGGGGATGATGAAGCAGGACCTCCATAATGCATGGGGGGCAGGGAAGGGAGAGCAAGAGGAGGGGTGAGCAAAACCCCTTTGGGAACAGGGACACCATGAGAACCATTGGAAGTTACATTAAACAGAGAGGAGGACTGTTAAGTCCTGGAACTTGAGAGAAATCCAATACTGGAGCTTCAAGGCAGAATAATTTAGAAGTTGAGGGAAAGAAAAATAGAAAATGATATCTGATACAGGAAAATGTCTCCAACCTGGACAATAAAATAAAATTAGCCTGCACTGCACGTTGGGAATGCAGGGTTTTAAAGAAAGGGGATTTGGGCAATGATTAGTGACTTAGATTTATGCAAAGAAAAAACGTAACCACATTGATAGAAATTCTTTTCTCATCGACTCCTGGGTAGACAGTTTTAAGATGCATTTATTAAGTACCTGTCTACCATAGCACTGGCCAGATCAACAATACATCCTTGGTTTTCTCTGCTTCCTCCATCTCTCCCCTTTGTTTTCCCTCCTGGCCCTCCTTCCTCCTTCCTGGAATCACTTCCTAAATAAACTACCTGCACACAAGACTTTGTTCCAGGTTCTGCTCTTGGGGGAACCCACGCTAAGCGGGATGGCTACAGGAGATGTAAACCTTCAGGATAAGACTTTGGGGGCTTGATCACTAGGAGCCGCTGGATTAAAGGCTCTAATTCCCAAGCTGGGGGACACTTCTAACATGAGACCCAGTAAGGTTTCCATTGAACTTTGAACTCTGTTTTCACCTGGCCATTTCGGTCTCCTCTATCATTAAATCAACAAGCAAAGAAGGGAGTTGTGGTGGGGGTAATGGACCATGATTACCAAGAGGAACTAGGGTTGCTGCCATAGAATTAAGGCAGGGCTGAGTATGTCAGGAACTCAAGGGATTCGTCTTCCTTGCATGGTGATAATGGTGAGCGGACAACTCAAGCATCTATGCATGGGAGCAGCCAAGGACGTAGACCCCTTAGGGTTGGCGTCCTGGGCTAGTTCACCAGGAAAGCAGCCTAGGCCAGCTGAAGTGTTGGCTGGGAGTGAGAGAAATCTGTAAAGGGAGTTGTAGGAGGGAGACGGTGAATACTAGTTAAGTCTTGGGATCTAGCTTGTTTCACTTGCGGAATAGCAGCTCGTCACCTTCTCAAAGGAGACGAACTTAATGAAAGGCAAGAGCAAATCTGAGTGATGCTGAGGATGGCCTGTATTAGCTATCTCTTGTGAGCCACATGAAACCCTCTTAGCATCACTTTTTACTTCAACTGCTGCTGTGACAACCAGTTCAATCAACAGGGAGCAGTATTATTTTAACCGACAAAGCCCGGAAAGGCCCGTGTTTAAATGAGTTCATTCCCATGAGCTTATGCTTGACCAATGGGATGGAGAGCCAAGGAATAAATTCTTCCTCCACTCACCCCCTGGGGGAGTAGCTCTGAGATGCATTCTAATACGCTCCTTAGGAATTCTGGCAGGATCGAGCATCACTTTCCATAGTGCAGACCAGATCAATAATCATGCATTGTTGTATTGGTCTTCTCTCTTTCTGTGTTGCTTCTCACTCCTACTTCCAGGATTCACTTCCCAAATAAATATTTGCACACTAGCCTGTCTTAGTATCTGCTTTTGGAGGAAGCCAAGCTAAGACAAGGTAGTTTTGGAATTGTCCTTTAGTTGCATCGGGTAATTAATATTAGCAGTACTGTTTTAGATAAATAATATATTATTAGATTTTTACTTATTTGTTTTGGTGAATTGGAGACTGTCTTCCTTTTAATTAGGGGGCTTTGAATTATTCACATTTATTATTGCACTTAGAGTTTTCAAACAATATTTTTTATTCTTTCCTGCTTTCCTTCTTAATGTTGGATTTTTGCCTTCCTGCGGCTGGCTGGTTCTCAGAATGATAATGCCCCCAACACTTTTAAACTGAAAAAAAATTTTTTTTGATTGAAATATTTGTGAAAAATTACATTTCATACCTTCTGCTTAGGCTAGAAATGGAACTCTCACAAGGGATGCTGATCAGATGGCAAATGCCAAGGTGGGTGGGGAATCTTTCATATTTGCTGTGTATTTTTTCCTAGTCTGTGGCTTACTTTCTAAGTTAGTATTTTTTTAAATGGTCTCATATTTTAATGTTTAATAATAGGCAATGGTTTAGAAGATTAAACTATATGTATTAAAATAAATAATGCGAGTTCTTAAACTATGATTATCAGCAGAAAAAAATATATTTGTGGTACAACATTACATGAAAAAAGAGGATATAAAACTGCATTATATTGAATACAACAACTATGAAAACAGACAGTGACTCATCCGAGGTGGTAACAGCTACAGTATTCTAGTCTTGGGCTTACGGACAAAAATATTTTTTAAATCTTATGTTGTTATGGTTCTTAAAGAACAATTTTAAAAATAAATGAAAGTTAAACACACGCAACTTTGGTGTCAAACTGATGTGATTCAAATCTCATTGTGCCTGTCTTTTCCATGCAGTTGGTAACACACAGGGCTTTGTTCTTTCATTTGGAGAAAGTCACACTTTATTAATAATAACAACCCAATCTCTTGAGGGATTGCTGAGCAAAGTCACAGGGCTTTGGAATGCTGGGCTCTGCCCCTGTTTTCAGGATATTTGGAGAACATTTCCCTGGAAGCTAAAGGAGCAGGGAATTTGCTTTCTTTCAGTGGCCTCCTCAAACACATGTAACTGACTGGAGCTTAAAGACTTACATTTGTAAAAGCCATTAGTGTCGATTAATGTAGACAAATGATTGAAATTGGGACATTGGGAGGTGCAACTCCACACCTTGTACCATTTATGAGCAGGAAATGAGGAACAATTAGGTTGGTGAGGCTGGAAAACACCCCACCAGCCCTGCCTGCATGGGGTCAGATTCAGCAAAGTTCCATGGGAGTGTAATGGGAGAAGGGCTGGGGGCCAGGACAGCGACAGATGGGATCAAGGGACAGCAGTTTTGGCCAAAACAGATTTCTCAGCTTAGCTCTTCTACGTTGAATGTTGCTGATGACAACTTAGATTTGGGTTCTTATACATTGGAAGTATACTCACGCTGTTGTTGATTCGCTCATCTATTATCTTTTGTGAATAAATATTTTCTGAGCATTTAGTCTGTTCAAGGGAATCCTGTGGTGAATGGAACATAACCTCTGTCTTTTTGGAAGTCACAGTCTAGAGAATTTCAAGGTTATGATAATCCATGGAAGTTGTGGGTGCTCACGGGAGGGCACTTGGATCTACTCTACGATGTAATGGAAGGCTTCTCGTAGGAGGTGAGGTCCAGGATAACGTCTGATAAATGAATAGAAATCCTCATTTTTAAAAAAGAGAGAACTGATTTAGGGACCTGCCATGCCACACAAAACAACCAAAGTGGAAGCCAATTCATATCTGGTTCTAAGGGCAAAGTAACATAAATGAATGTTTCTAATGGGAACTGACTCACTTATACCCAACACTTTCAAAGTTTTTTTTTTTAATTTTTGATTGAAATGTTTGTGAAAAATTATATTTCATACCTTCTGCCTAAGTAGACTAGAAATTGATTTTTTTTAATTTCCTTAATAAAATTCACTCAAATACACACTTATTGAATGAGTCCAAGGCACACTGCTTAGCCCTAAGGGGAACACAAACAAATTCTACAGTGTCCTCACAGTCCGGTGGAGAAGGCTGTGACAAGGATCAGAATAGAATTTCTCAAATCCTCTATGAAACAGTGGAGTAAGAAATTCCTTTTGGTTTGGTATAGAGAGTATGATTAAGGGATTTGAATAGACCTAGTTAGTAAGGAGATATCATATTTGTACAAGGCCTTAAAGTAGGAGGCAGGGGTAGGGTCATCCTTCTAAAGATCCTTATAAGCAAGCATTCATGTAACAAGATATTACATTGTGATGTACATTTTGGGTGTGATTTTGAATGTGATGCTTCATTGGGATGGAGTGTCATGTCTGCTATTGGGTATTTTTTTCCTCTTAATTATCAGCTGTATCTATTCCAACACCCACTTCTCTATCAGCCAGCTAATATGAATGCTTACCTACTTTGCTGCTTAAAATTGTGTTTGGACTGGAAAATTTGATAAATCAACTCACTGAAGCATATGGTAGATTAGATAACAGTTCAAAACATTCTTAGCAAGGGTGTAACACCGGGATCACTAGTTCAAGAGCACAAAACACAAATGAGAGAAGTGTCTGAGCATAAGTAACAGGGAACTTGGGCCCCAATGATGCACTAGGGAGTGCATGCCTTTTTTAAGTGGGGCAAGCTGTGATTCAGCATCAATGGATTATGGCTAGGTAAGAATAGCTGCTCAGAGTTTCTAAAATCGCCTGATTTTCCAAAAGATGCTAGAAATTTGCATTTTTTGTGTGTAATCTAAAAATTTTAAATATTGGCAATAAAACACTGTTTCAAAATATACAATGTGGAGCGATTACAGTTAAAAATAATCTACATGTTAGATCCTGCCTCCAAGCCAACATTTTGCAACTGCTCGCCCAATAATAATAATAACTAAACTAAACATTGAGCACATTCATAAGTGCCTTATTCGTGTAACTCATTTAATTCTCACAACAAACCTTTGGAAGCTGGGATGGATGACAACGACGATGACGATGATGATGATGATGGTGTTGCCCATTTTACAAATGAAGAAATGAGACACAGAGAGGTTAAGTCATTTCCCGAGAACCGTCATCTAGCACATGGCAGGGTCAGCATTCCATCCAAAGCAATCTGGCTCCATCACTTGTATTCAGAAACATTGTACTATATTGTACAAAGTCTTTGGCTTTGATACAAGGACTCCTGGCCAATTATTTGAGGTCCTCAGAAACCTTTCTTCTGATCTGAATTTTGTTTCAGATGGTATGGATGTGAAGCGTTACTGTTCAGAGTCTTCAATGAATGCACGTTGTGCCCCACCTATTCAGTTTATTTTTCAGTAGCACCAAACTATATAGTGCCAAGGTCAAAGGACGTTAGATTCAAGTCTGAATTCTTGTTCCTCCACTTATTGACTGACTGAGTCATGGTTTCCTCACTTGAACAATGAGGATAATGAAAAATACCCTGCAGGGTTATTATAAGGAATAGAAATAACACATAAAAATACTTGGCTCAAAATAAATGCTCATTAAATTATAGACATTATGATAACAATGATAATTTGGGGGCAGGCTTTTCACTAATACATTCAAGGGACTATGTTGTGGGGAATCAAACTTTAGTCCCATATAGTTCTTGCCAGAAGAAAGTAGAGGGTCAAGAAGATAAGTAGAGGAGATGAGACATTTTTATAAATTGTGAGGATATAAGGAATGAATGAGAGTACACAGGTGAGGCTGACACAAGAGGGAGATATTAATAATATCCACTGGAGCAGCTCTGAGGATTTCTTGAAGGAAGTGGCATTTGAGCTGTTTTTTAAATAGGTGAGAACGCTTTAGGCAAGAGGACTGGAGGCTAGGGAGTCACAGATGAACTGGGATAGCATGAGCAGAGCCACCAAGGTGAGGCATATTGATGCCCTGAATGTGGAAATACTAATTAGTTGACTGGAACTAAAGAGTAAGATGTGTGGGAGGTGGCGGCTGCAGAGGCTTCACTATTCCTCAGGTTCAACTGATAGATAGCAGGGTCATTTCTCACTGACGAGGCCAGAGAGAGTCTGTGTTGGCATTTTCTCCGGAATATAAATGGGGAATGGCAGGGACAGCTGGCCAGCGTGCAAACTAGAGGGAAGAAACTTAATTTCCTATCCAATCAAGGTTCACTGACTTATAGAGAAGGAATTCCAGTTGGAAAGCCAGATGTCCTCATATAAAAGCTGGAGGAAGATGTGTGGAATCAAAAGATGTCTATAAAACAAGATGAAGATTGGGAGTTGTGGAGGTATTGACTCAAAAGAACCATTTGAAATCAATTGGCTCAACCTAAACCTGCAAGACCTTCCTTTGTGCAGAATCGACGCTCATCTGGAGAATTGTCTCGTCACAACAAACACTGTTTTCAAAGCAGAAAGGCAGTGTTATATGATAGGAAAAGAGCTGGCTGTGGAGATAGCCACAGACATTCACTCTGGACTCCAATTCTGGGTCTTTTCTGACTAGCTGTAAGAATGCAAGTCATTTGTCTCTCAGCTCCTGTCTCTATATCTATAAATTAAAGATAATATTTATCTTCTTTAGTGATATCGTAATTAAACGTTTGATGAGGAGATGTTTAAATGAGATATGGATGTAATGATGTTGGTGTACCATTGCCTGAAGCATAGTGTAAATTCCTTGTCCATTCTCATTGGTGTATAATCTTAACTTGGTGTCTCTGATTGGTATAACATCCTGGCATATGTCCATCACCTCTTTCCAAATTCCTTCAGTCTATATCACCATCTCTGCATCCTCCTAATATATCCTTTGAAATTCCATCCAACTACAATTAAGGAAAGGCATGCCCAGGCAAACGCGGCGTGGTTTCAGGGGAAAAAGCAATGGATTGGGAGTCAGAAGTCATGGATTCTTAACACTGGCTCTACCAATTACGAAATGAGTGGCCTTGAACACATTATTTTTTGAGCCTCCACTTCTTCATCTGAAACAAGGGGTGAAGAAATGAGACAATATTTGTGAAAGTATTTGATCGAGGCCAGGTACTTAATGTATGCATAATGAATGGGAAAGAAGAAAAGAAAACCGAGCAATTTTTGGTCACCAGGGGCTAAACTGGTGGTGGAGCCACTGGCTGAAGGTGGTGGAGGTGGGACATAAGGGTTCACGATAGCTTCAGGAGCAGATGGGGACAGTCCTTGTGTGCTCTTGTTGACAAACTGTAAGAATTTGTTCCCCGCTCCCCAACCTACATGTGTATTTAAGCCAGTCAGGGATTCCCAGATGAAGACGAGGACGATTTCTTCCTTCCCATCTACCTCTTGAATTTTCCATATCTGCACCTTGGCCCAGGATGTGCCCTCCACCGGAAATTATTTTCTTGTATATTTGACTGTCTCTTCTCTTTTGCTATATCACTGGGGCTGAAAGTTGGTTTTTATTTTTAGAATGTTTCTTATGCTCTTCCCATAGCACCTAACCCAACACATGTATGTGGTTAAGTTCTCAGGACTTTTTTTCCTTAGGGAAGGGATTGTTGTTAAGATTGTTGTTAAAATTGATGTTAAGAGTTAGAAAAGAACCTAGACACTGTTTCTAGTCCAAGGCTGTCATTTCTTAAACTGACATCCACAAACTATAGCTGGGTTCTGTGAACTACTTGACAATATAGATAACATGTGGTGTATAAATCTGAAAGATCGTTTTTTTCTAGGTAGAGTGTCCATAGCTTTTCTTATATTTTCAAAGCAGAATGTGATCCACGCATTGCTAAGAACTGACCATTTTATTTTATGAAGGAAGCCTGAAAAAGGTATATATTTTGGTTAAAGTAATATAGTCACCAAGATACTGATAAAGCCAGGAAGAGAAACAAGGCTTAGTGTTTTTCCTCCCAGAAGCATTGACAAGTATATTCTCATTCATTATTTACTCATTCAACTATTCCTTATATGCCTACTCTGCACTATTCACTATTGTTGGTGCTAAGCTTAGAGCATTAGACCAAATAGACAAATATTCCTGCCTTCATAGAGCTTACATTCGAGGGGAGAGAGGCAGGTGCTACACAAATACACAGTAAAAGCCACACAGTATCAGAAGACGACTAGTGCCAGGAAGAAAAACAAAGCCAAGAAATGGGATGGGAAGTGTCTTTGGGGAGGGGTTGTGCTAGTTTAAACACAGAGGTCAGAGAAAGTCTCTCTGGAATGGAAACTTTTGAACTATCAGTGAATTATGGTTAATTCTTGTTATTTGTGATGTTCTATAAAGTTACCACTAATACCAAATTAGTAAATACTGAACCATTGCTCACAGGGGAAATACAGGGTTAGGTTCCTGTGAGCCTCTGTTCACAACACCTCTGTCAACCAATTATTTTTAACCTTTCATTATGTGTGTTTCTGTTTAAAGACATTTTAACTTGTTTACTATATATAGTTGATTCGTTAACATTGAACTTACATCCAAAAGCAAGCACTGTAACTCATGCATGAATAAAGCTTATCTAACACACATCTTTTCTCCATAAGGCACATCTTAGCCTTCTCATGCTAAGGAACACACCATAGCACTTCAGCACTACCTTTGGGGACCATTTTAAACCATGAAATCACCACCAGAAAGCCCAAAAATGTGAAAAACATGGCAGTATTAGGTCAAGAACTGAAAACAAGAAGGTAGAATGTCCCAAACTCAATTGGGAGCATGTGCAATGAGCATCTCAAATTTTTCGATGGCTTGTGCACATCCACGAATGCCATGAGATCACCCCACATATTGATTTGGGGAGTTACAAATACATTTTAACAAGTAGGTGAATTTTCAAATATGGAATGCACAAATAATGAGGACTGACAGGAGGACTGTCATTGGCTTGCTGGGAAATGGAGGAGGATTTCTAGAAGACTGATACCCACAGGTTTCCTTATACCTGCTCAGTGCTCTTCAGTGGTTTAAATTCTGTGCATATTCTAAACTTTGTCTCCCACATGCTGTGGTATAAGACTTTTCTCTAAATTCACTCAAATTCTACGGAGTCAGAAAAAGGAAAGAGTGAGAAAAGCCAGACCCAGAAGCAGGGAAACTTTTCCATCCAGGAGTTTTGTTCAGGCAGACAGCCTGCTTGTGTTTCCTGTAGATCTTTAAATTTTGGAGCCCAATCCTTGCCACTGTGCAGGGATAATTTGTGACTCCTTTCCAGTGCAATTAATCCCTCCTCCCATCCTACCTCCAGCTCTCTTCCTCCATGTATATCGTCCAAAAATATTAACAAAGTTTCTTTTCTGATTGGTGACTTGTCCCAAAGAGCATAATGCCTCCAACTGGGTGATTTTAATGAAAGCAATTTTACGTTGTCTTTAAACCAGACAACATAATTTTTTCCCCTGAGCAACAAGATTCCAAATTTTTAATGCAAATCGTTGGAAACAGGAATTTTTGTAAGAAACAGTTTGAGAAAGGCCGTTAGTTATGGAAAACAGGATTCAGCCATGCAGCCTGGCCATGCTAAGGGAAGTCCTTGAGAAGAGTGACTGTATCTAAGCCCTGGACCAGAAAGAGAAAGAAATTCAGGGGCTAGGCCCAGTTCCACATTTACTCCCTTGTGACCTTGGACAAGTTCTCTTCCTCTTTGTGCTTGCATTTCTTAATTGGGAAATGAGAGGTTGGATAATCTATAGGGTAACTCAGCCTTCGAATTCTGGGACACTCGAAAGATAAAATAACATCTAATAGTACTCTTTATCTGTATCCATTAATTTATCAGAACAGTATTTTGAAGTATGTTTTAATGCTTAGTTTGTTTCTAAGAAAATCTTGCTGAGACTAAAAATAGCTTTTTAGAGTTTTTAGAATTTTAGAATTTTTAGAGATTTGGAGCTTCCATTAATGTGCACTGAATGTCTGTGCTTATCTAGCCATAGTATTCTTGGTAAAAAAAAAATAAAAAAAATGTTACATTTCTTAGCACAGGCACTAAAATCTTGTACGATCCAACTCTTGCCTACAAATTCAGACTCACCTCTCCTCATTGCACCCCCTACTTTTTACCATCATCCATCCTATCTCAAACCGTACAGAATTTCTTCAGTTGCCTCTCCACGTTAGGGCGACTGATCTTTACTCTGTTTTTGGAAAACCCGTTGTCCCATCAGTCCTTTTAGGAGAGGGTTATTTGTACAATTTTAAAGAATCTGTTCATATCTCACCTCTTCTGTGAAGCCTTTCAAGGACTTTGCCAGGTCTGCCTGACTTCCTCTACCCCGTACCATACCAGTGGAGAGTTCTAGCACAGGTCTGGTAACTCTGATAAATTTGTTTATTTATACACTCATCTTCCTTGCTAAACTGTGAACCCCTTACACACACATGTGTCTGCTTCTCTAACACCTGGAAAAGTGTTTGACATCTGGTAATTACTGAGGAATATTTGATGAATGAAGAGTAAATGAATGAATCCAAAATAAAGAACATGTGTGTGAAACTGAAGCATGATTACTTCATTACTTAGCCAAATTAAGGTGTCAACCTCTACTTAGCACTAGCCATGGGTACTACAGGCCTAGTATTGCTAGATCTTCCAATTTTTCAATAAAAGCAAACAAAAGAAATCTGATTTTTTAAATGCAAAATATCGCCGTTTTTAACATTGGCAAGCCATATAAAATTATTTAAAATCTGGTCTGGCAAATGTCACACAGGTGTCCAGTTATGCAATCTTTTGGCCTACAATAAAGTACACATTCCTTTGCATAAAATCCATGCCTTTCCAAACGGGTATCTGCCTGCCTATATTCTCAACTTTACTGTTACCTATTCTTGGCAATCACTGTCAGTTTCTATCATTCTCTGATAACCTCATACTTACATACTGTGGGACCGTTGGGTCTGCTTTTCCTTATATGGACTTTTCTTTCATTCTTCAAAGGGAGAAAATCTCTCATATTTCAACATCAGGTTCACATGTTTCATCTGTTTCCTATGAACACTTCTACTCCATAGAGAAAGAGAGAAAGACTCTCTCCTCTAGGATCTAATGAAATTCTTAGTGAACTTCTATTATTGCTCTTGCCATCATGTATTGTAACCACTTGTCTATAATCTATTCTAGAGCATTTATTTATTTATTTATTTATTTATTTATTTATTTATTTATTAAAAAAATGTTTCCTCCAATGTGACAGATATTGTGTTACTGTTAAGGATTCAGATGTGAAATCAACATTGCCCTAGTCCCCAAGGAGCTCATAATCTAATAATAAAAAAAGAGAGGGTGGACTTTATTGTATTTCTCTCTCTGAATCTCGAGCACCTTGCAACAAATAATAGGGCTCAATAGATTTCATTAAATGAGTCAAGTATTCAATGCTAATTTTCTGAGTGTTTATGATGAACAATGTATTCTTGGGGAAGCAAAAAATTTGCTGTGGTGTCTTGCACATACTAGGTACAATGTAAGTATTTGGAAATATACATAAGGCATTAAACCTCCCTAGATTTTTTTGATCTGCTTAAATATCTATATGAATATAGATAGAATATTTATATGTCTATATCTATATATATCTATATTTATATGTCTATATCTATGGAAAATAATGATTGCATATGAAGTCCTATATAGAAAGTAGATTATAAATGTGACGGAAGTTTACTATAACGAAAGGTAATCATAGCATGGGGTAGTTAAGAAAGGCTTCAGTAAAGAAGTTGGTTCTGAGCTGTGAGTTAAAGGATTAATACGGGGGAAAGGCACGGAGTAGGTGATATTTATGGGTATAGGTGGGGATGTAAGAACGGGTAAGTCTTATGTGGAGATGAGTAAAGGGGAAATCAAGAAGGGAACTAACGCTTAATGACACTTCTTATGGGCCATGCATGATTGTACACACATCCCACAAAATTATTTCACATCCTTCCCATAGGATGTAAGCTCATGAGGACAGGGATCTCTTCTCCCTGCCTCATCACCGTTCCTGCTCTGAACATCTTGCACATACTGTGTTTCCCCGAAAATAAGACCTAGCTGGACCATCAGCTCTAATGCATCTTTTGGAGCAAAAATTAATGTAAGACCTGGTCTTATTTTAATATAATGTAAGACCGGGTCTATAATATAATATAATAAATAATATAATATAATATAATATAATATAATATAATATAATAATATAATACCAGGTCTTATATTAATTTTTGCTCCAAAAGATGCATTAGAGCTGATGGTCCAGCTAGGTCTTATTTTCGGGGAAACACAGTAGTAGACACTTATAAAGATTTGTCAAAGTAGGCGCTATTGTTCCTGTTTTACAAATAGGGAAACCAGAGCTCAGAGACAGACAGTGATTTCCCCAGGTCAATAGTCTCAAAGTGTGGCCCCTGGACCACACCATCAGCATGCTCCCCGGCAACTTGCTACAAAGTAAAATTCTTCAGACCTACAGAATCAAAACTCCAGGTGGTTCTGACACACATCAAAGTTTGAGACTTACCCATCCAGGGAAGTGAGTGGCAGTGCAAGATCTGTCTGGATTAAAGTTCTAAACTGCAGTCTGTCTACAGCCAAGGAATTATTTAAGATTGCATTTTCTAAGGTTTGTCTTGTGGAACATTTTTTGCCTAATGCTAATTAATATCACTTGACAAAATAAAAATTTCCTTGTCCAAATATGTTTGCGAAACATGGGATTAACCAAGGTTAAACAGGTTCCTTTACTATAGAGTTTATCTGAGACAATAAAGTGCACTATATCATGCATCCCTAAAAATCACATATAATTTTCTAGTCTTATGTGAGGCAGTAGGGCATAGTAATGAGTGTGGGCTTTTGTGTTTGACTATTTGTATTAAAATCCTTCATCACTGACTATTTTGTGACCTTGAACAAGTCTACTGATAGCTCTGTCTCTTAGTTTCCTAATCTGTAAGTGGATAATAATAATTCTTACTTCATGGAGTTTTTGTGGAGATTAACTAAAATAGTACAAGTTAAACATTTATAATAGTGTCTGGTATATAGTTAACTTGCAATAGATGCTAGACATTATAATTATTCTTAATATTATCAGTATTTTTAGTAAAGACTACAGATTGGCTCACTTAACACACATGTCAGCCCCTTTCTAGGGTGTCTTCCTACATTGGCTGGAAATCTAAAAATTGCATTTGATAGACCTCCTTGTGCAGTATTTGGCCTAGTTTATGCAGCAAATAAGTTTTAGAAGGGGAAAAAGAGGCAACAAAAGGAGGCAGCACAATAGGGTGACTGAATCTTTTGGAAAGTGAAAATGGAGAGGTGTTTGGTTCTTTTGGAAAGTTGAGGCAGAAGTTCCAGTGTTCAGTCTTAGCATCATGAGTGCTCTTTGGCAGGTGGCAGCAATGGCAGTGAGGATTCTGCTAGAGTCTCACTACAGAGTATGGGTCACAGAACAAGAGTGGTATCACCAGAGAGCCCGTTAGAAAAGCAGAAGCTCAGGCCACACCCTAGACCTATAGAACCAGAATAGGTGTCAACCGGATCCCAGAAGATTTGTGTGCTTATGAAACTTTGAGAAACATCCCCTAGAGTCCCATGGACCATACTTACGGTGTGGCCCGGCATCTGTAGTGGTTGCATTTTAAGCAGTTAACATTCAGTTATATAACATCATTTCTGTAAAACTCTTCCTGCTTAAATTAGCCACTATGGATTCTATTACTTGCAACTAAATATTTGACCATATTATAACAGAATTCTTTTTTTGGAGGGCAAGGGTGTCCTCATGTCACACTTTTGAAAGCACTTTTGTGAAACAATAGGGAGTAAAAGGCCACTTATGTGATATAGGACCAGATTTTACATGGAAGTCCATTTTTATTCTCTTGAATCTGTTACTCATAAAGGCAAAAGGAGCTTTGCATTAGCAAGTGTAAAAATCCTCAACTGACAGGACTGGATTATGTTAAACAAAAATCTGGAAATTTTTAGTGGAGGCACTAATTTGTTTCCATGCATTTTGAGTAAACATTTATTTCTCCTTTCAGAAACCTTATTTCATATGTGCACATTGTCTTGGTTAGTTAGAGCAAGATGCTGAGGTCATGTGTTAGAAACTGACCTAAGCCAATTTGGTTAAATGCACATCTTGGATTCTTTTTGATAGAAAACAGTAGGTTCAAAGAGTTTGGTGTAAGAGACCTCTAGCTGCTGCCTTATCACCTTGCTACCAGGTTATTCGCAAAGCTAATCTCAGACCAAATGATTCCATACATAGAAACATTTCTTAAAAAACAAATATATCATTAGCAAGCTGACACCAAAAAGTTCATACGTGTATTTTCTAAAGTTGATCAAGCTCCAGCCTTCTCTCTTTTCAGGTGCTGTAAACACAATTTTGAATAAAATGTGGCCCCCAAAGTGAACACAGCAACTTTGCAGTGACTCTTAAAGCCAACAGCAGCCCATCCAGGGAGAAAGATGGAGACACCATTCTTAAGAGAACAGCCTACAATTCTTGCTGGATTTTTCCATCCTACTTATTTATGCAAGAGTGGGGAGTGCAAATGCAAGAGTGTGGAAGAATCTCTAAAATATTTTAGCCAATTCTTAACGCATTTCACCAATGGAAGCCCATTTCTAACAGTTGTCTTGATAGTTAGCCCAACTACCAATTTCACCAATTGAGAACATTTACGGCATTGACTTTGCTAAATAACAAAGTCTTGAAATTGATTCTAGTTATTTGCTGTCATAGCTAGCTTCTTCTGGGCCACAACTTTTCTGATGTAATGCCAGCTGCTCACCCTTGCAGCATGTATTCTTGATTAGAATGTTTGTGAAGGTTCTGGGTTGTAGTTTTGATCCAAGGAATGCACACATACTTTTACATTATTTATGGTGGGTAGATTACGGGCAGTTTAAAAGCATGGAGGGAGGTTTGTTTGGACAGAGTTCTGGATTTATGGGGAAACCAAGTTTAAGTCCTAATAAAGAATTTACTAATTCATTCCTTTGCTCATTGATTAGTGTGCCCCGTGCTAAGTACTAAGGCCCAGAAATAAAAAGATAGTCCCTCTTTCACAGAGTACAGAGCCTACAGAAGAAAACACACAATGAAAACAATATGGTGGATACTATGGTAGGTGAGCCCCAGGGGCTGCGGTCCCATTGATAGTGGCTGGAGAATGAAAGGGTGGAATGAAATGTGTGATGTGAGGAAGTGACTTCCCTAAGAAATTGACATTTAAGGTGAGTTTTAAGGATGAGCAGAAGTTGGCGAGTCCATACAGGGAGACATAAGTGGGTAGTGGGGTAATGTTAAATAATGTTAATGTGCTATGACTTCCACTTTAGCAATGGTCGGAATAATAAGATTATATTATTTCCCTCCCCCAGTCTCTCATGCTCTGCTCCAGGGTGTGATGGAATAAAAGGAATTTGGATTGTCATATGTCAGGACTTAGAGCTAATTGCTTTAGATTCTGAAAATCAGAGAATCATAGAAGTGTAACTGCTACGCTAAAGACTCTTCCGGAGGCATAAACCCTTATTGTTCCCGAACATCAATTAATGGATTTTTTTTTCCCCTTTCAGGAGGAAGTAAAACAAAGTTTTCCATAGCTTTTTAGTTGTTTTCAGTTATGCAAGGTGTCTAGTTCCTCATGCTTCCAGTTTCATACAATGTATTCCTCAGAATTTTCTTTTCAAATCCTTATTCTGCTACTTACTAAGTAACTGGTCAAAGAGATTCAACTTCTAAACCCCTGAAGAGATCATGAGATTGACCTTATTTATTATAAGAGTTAAATTAAATAATTTATGATTGCCAAGTCTAGTGCCTGTCACCTAGTAGAAACTCAATACACAATATCACAATAATATTGTATTATTAATGATATTAATAATAACTTTTTTAAAGTTATAGTTTTATGTTGCCTCGCACTGCACAGGTGAGCAGCGGAGGTTCACGTATAGTGATGGGGTGGCCTCAGCCAGGAGTCTTGAGCTGTTGATCTATCATGGCCACTGAGTTTTCTTTTAGTTTTAGAACTGAGCTCACAAAGTCATCTCTATGTGGCCGTGGCTCAATTTGGCAGCTTTAGGTGAAGATGCTATTTGGCATAAATCGTGGTGGTGTGCAGCATTCAAGCCCACCTCAGCCTACCGATTGCTGTAAGCCCACCTCAGTGTTGAGCCTTCCTCCCTAGCTTCCGGTGCCCAGGTCTTAGAAGTCTCCTGAAAGAACTTCCGCTCCCTGACACTCTCACCGCATTTCTAATCCACCACCTATCCATAAATAGCTAATAAAGATTCTACTTTCCCCCTTCAGTAGAAAGAGCATACAATTCAAATTCTGAAAAACCTAGTATTCAGTCTTGGCTGTGAACAATCAGTGTGGCATGGGGCAAGTTACTTCATCCCTCCAAGCTTCTGTTCCTCAATTGTAAGGTGTGTGTAAAATATGCATTTCAAGGATTGTTGAAGTTCAGGGAAAAGATGCATGTAAAGCATTTCATACAGTGTTGGTACATGGTAGATGCTCAGGAAAAGGATCAGTGATGCTATTTGTTTTTGTTTTTATTATATATTTCTTTGATAATAACTTTTCTCCTGACTAATGGGGAAAAATAGGTGTGGGTTTGTTCTTTTGGAGTTGTAAAGAGAAAATAATCATCCATGAAAGTTCTTTGGTCTTCAGTCGGCTCATTTGCTAGTTTCACTGGATCCTTACAACCTCCGTAGAGATCAGAGATCTGGGGTCTATACACACCACCTCCTTAAGGCATGGTGTCAGAAGTGTGAGATCTAACACATAGGCAAGTTTGACTTATTACATGAACTTTAAAGACAAGAAAAAAATAAAGCCATAGACAACATAAATGTGGGTAGGACCTAGATCTTGATCAACACTGGTCCTTGGAAGGCACTTTAGTCCAGGGTTTAGAATGTTTTAAGGTACAAGTTTAAACTTCGACCCACTTAACTTGTCAGAACCAACAGCAGCAGCAATAACACTGTGAGGGTCTTCCTTCCCCCATTCTCATATGGGGAGATGAGTGGGAGGGGCAGAGGAGGGGCTGAGATTCAGTGTTAACAGGTAAAGAACAGAGCAGGCCTAAGGCCTGAGAGAAAAAGAGGAGACTTGGCCTCAATTAATTTCTTCCTTTTAAAAAACCCCAAAGGCCTGGGAGAGAAGCAATAATAGAAGGTAACCCTGGAAATAGCTAGGAGGACACCCGGTATGGGAACTGGTTAGAAGAGAGAGGGGACACAGGGAGCAAGCTTAAGGGTGAGGAGGCCAAAAATGGCTCAGAAGGAACCGAACATGGGACTTGCCCTAACCACAAACTGAGAGGGACAGTGGAAACTTTCCTCTGTCCGTGTTTACCCTACCACCCACCAGATGTAACATACTTGTATACATATTGTTTTCTAGTCCCAGTCATTCTAAAACACACAATTATTTTTGCAGGCTGCTGACTCTTCACAGGACTTAGAAATGAAGGGTGCAAGGAAGGTGGAATTGATAAAGTACATTCACAGATGACCAAATCAAGATGTTCCATTCTTTACTGGTAGTTAGGTTGGGTGCCAAATAATGTAGAAGTAAAACCAGATACTAGATACTGCTGTGTTCCAGATACAGTCTTAGGAACTTTGTAAATGCTGTTAGTAAGCCACATAATAGCAAGATGTCATAGGTATTATTATTCCCATTTGCAGAAATGGAGCTCCTAAGATAACCGACTTGCATGGAATCACACTATTTGCAAGTGTGATCTAGTTCCAAAGCCATTGCCCCTTTTCCCCTCATCACACGGCATCTGTAGCACAATCTTTAGGGACAGAAGAGTCCCTTTAGTTGTCAGAGATTGGTAATGAATTTGGTACAACCCTTTCTTGATAGTTGTTTTTGAGAATGATGTCAAAATCTTTCATTCAATGGAACCCCTTCCCTTTTGTTGTGTTCCTTCTCCGTCTCCTCCTCATCTTCTCTTCCCTCCCCACTTTTAGCCCATGTGAATTTCAAGGAAAATGAAATCCGTATGTTTTTGATTCATTTGCACTTGACTCATCAAAATATGATTTTGAGAGAAAGTAGATTTGCAGAGAAGTGAGTTTTAAAGCCTTTTCTCCCTGGAAAACAGGATGTCTACTCTGGCCAAAAATCATAAAAATTTCAAACTTCAAGTATTAGGGTTCAGCCTAATACATAGAAATCATGTGATTTGAGGGAGCTGTAATTTTAGACTAACACTTTGCTGCAAGCCAAGTATGAGAGAATATGAGCCCACATTAGTGCTACCAGATGAAGGCTTTTAGGTGCCCAATTAAGTAAATTTCTTCTTTGGCCATCATCGTCATAAAAGATATTGACATTGTGGGCAAAGTAACATTCATATTTTAGGATTGGAAGGGATGCCAGAAGTCACATCACTCAATACTCTCAGTTTATGGATGAGAAAATTGAGGCCCAGCAAGATCTGGTGTGTACCCAGGTCACACAGCTAGACCTGCTAACCTCCTGGATTCTGGACTCCGCAAGTGCATTGCTCTTTGCCTTGGCTTACTGTAAAAAAAAATAATAATTAAAAAAAATATGGGTGACATTGTATTACCTTTACTAGAAATCTCTCCAAAGTGTACACCATCTTTGATTCTGATGCTACAGTAAACATATTAAAAACAAATAGTATTTTCTATCTCTAGGGCACAAAGGAAAAAAAAAAAAACACCTGTTTGTATATCAGCATAAAAATATGACCCTAATTCACTCGAGAAAATGACTCTCGGACCTCACCCACAATGGAGTACATCATAGGTGGTAATAAATGTTTTTTTACACATAAAAGGTTGGAGACTAATAGATAAAAACTGCCAAGCTATATCAGGCACCTTAGATAGATTTCAATAATAATAACAGAAGTATTGATCATTAATAATTCAGAGGTAACATGAATATTCTATGGAATTAACTATGTAATCCTAGGTAAGGATGAACTATGTTACCCTAAGCAAGCTAAGCCTCAGTATAAACATCTTTAAAGTGGGATTAGTAGTGACACTCACCTCATAGAGTGTTGTGAAGATTAAAGAATGCACAGAAACATGTATCTCAAATGTGCAAAGCAGGGCATACTGATTTTGATAATGTTGAGTGCTTACAAGTTACCGGGTGCCTTGCTGAGCAAGTTGGAACAATTATTTATCTTAATCTTTACAACAATTCTATCAAGTAGACATTATTATTAACCTCATATTGTAGGTGAAGAAACAGTGGTTTCAAGAGATTAACAAGGGGCAGAAGAGACTCCAACCAATAATTTACTTCATAACACATCTCTTTAACTATTCTATTTTCTTATTAATATATTATACAAATTCATTTAGGTGTTACAATTCCCTTTGGATATAGGTATTATTATTTCTATCTTTCAGATGGAAAAAAAAAAAGCACTGCTGCTTGAAGAGTTTAATATCTTGACTAAGCGCACAAGCTTATTGAGCAGCAAAGTGAAAATCAGTATCCTGTTTTCAGATGCGAAGTTCTGTGCTCATTCCAGCATGTCTTACTGCCTCTTAGGGAAAGATTAATCAAAACATGGAGTCCTGGAAATGCTGAAAAAAAAAAAAATTCCAGGGGTTGGTTAGAGGTTAGGAACGGGATCCCACCCTGGATAGCATGAGGCTGAATCTGCTGTGCTTAGATCTTCCTGACCCCCTGCTGAGCCCCTCACAGGCTATTGACTGCTAGCCAGTCCTCTGACTTGGACCACAAGACTTTTAGAGATCCAACATTTTATCTGAATTTGATCTTTCCAGGCAAATTGGAGTGGCTTCTGTATTTCAGCCACCTTGTCTAGACCAACTCTTAGGGGAGAATTGTTTCCCTTGGCCCCAGCATGTGTAGCAGCCCCTAACACAGGAGCCTGTCTCGCTGTGATTATATCACTTACTGGAATCATCAGAACACTTTCTTATCTTTCCTATCAGTTTCGCCCATGCTTCTTTGATTCATTGTTACTAGGAGTTGGAAAAGAGAAGGAAAGAGTTTTCATGTTTTTCAATAGTTTCATTAAATATGTACTGAGTATTTGCTTTATATAAGACCAATGTCAAGGGTCAGAGATACAGAGATTAAAAAAAAAAAAAAAAAGCAAGTTCTTTTGTCTTCTTTCATCCCTGTCTAAATCAGAATCCAGTGAGAAAAAGAGAACCCACCCAGGAAATTTAATGGGGAGGACTTAACGTGGTGAACTGGTGACATACTTGTTAGAAGAGCTGAAAGGTTAAATGGGGACATTAAAGCCACCTCGAAATTAGGGACCTAAGGGAAACTGCTTCTACCCCTAGGGCTATAGGGGCCGAGGGAAGTGACAGTGGTACCAGAACCTAGGAGAGAGGAACACTGAATAGGAAGTGGGGATATGGAAAGAGGGGTTGTCACAGGCACCATGACAGTAAAGGAGAGGTGGGCACAGTTGGAGACACCTTGGGAACAGAAAGAGAGGGACAGAAATACCCTGATATCTCCCCTCCTCCCGCCCTACAACCTTCCACTAATGCTTCCCGTTGCCAAAATGAACTGAAGGCAATTGGCATAACAGCCTGGGAAGCAGAGGTTTGCAGTGGTCAGCTCCCTGCACTACCAGACCCAGCAGGTAGGGAGTACAACACAACCTCAAACTTCTTTTTCTTTCCTCCATCCCTTCTATACCTCTACCTTAAAAACAGCATGATAGGTTTAAAAAGTTTGTCCCAGCTCTGTAAATCATTTAGCTGCCTTCAAATTTTTTTTTTAATGAAAGTTTATTGGGGTGACAATGGTTAATAAAGTTACATAGGTTTTAGGTGTACAATTCTGTATTATGTCATCTATATATCACATTGTGTGTTCACCGTCCCTAGTCCGTTCTCCTTCCATCACCATATATTTGATCCCGTTTATCTTCCTGTACCACACCCCACCCCTTACCCTCTGTCAATAAGTAAATTATTGTCTATGTCTGAGTTTTGGTTTCTTTATTTGTTTGTCTTGTTCCTTTGTTGTTTTCAGTTTTATATCCCACATATCAGTGAAGTCATATGGTTCTCAACTTTTTCTGTCTGACTTACTTCACTTAGCATAATAATCTCAAGATCCAACCATGTTGTCGCAAATGGCACTATTTTTTACTTAGCTCAGTTGGTTAGAGCGTGGTGCTAATAATGCCTTCAAAATTAAATCCGAATATCTTACCACGCACACTCAGCCCTCACTGATCTGGATTCTTCCTGCTGTCCCTATCTTGTCTTTCACCAATCCTGTAATATCAATGGGTTCCTATGAAACCAAGGTACGTATATTTTCTTTCTTCTTGCCTCCTTTCTTTTGGCCAGCTTGTTCTCTAAGAATGTCTGGATTTTCCTCTCTTTACATAGTTTATTTATTTAATAGGCATTTTCTCAGGTTCTCTCATGTGTCAGAATTTGTGAGGAAAACAGAGATAAGACCTGATCTTTGCTCTCAGAGTGATTCTGGTGTCTTTTTCCATCATGGAGAACTAGATCTGTTAAGACAGGACATTTGTGCAAAGAAAATAGAACAAGAAGAGACAAAGGGGGATTACAACTCATGTCTTGAGGGTGTTTCAAAGATTAAAGTTGGAAAGTCAGGTTTAACTACCAGTTTCAAGAGGTAAACACAGATCAGAAATTGGAGATAAAGTTAGAGCTAAGAAGGTAGGTCATCATTAAATGGGACCTAAGTAAGAGTTGAAAGCACTTGTAATAAGTAGGCTGGAAGTAGGTTGAGCTCATCTTAATTGACCCAGCTACATGAAGAGTTGGTCAGTTTTAAAGACAAAAGATTGGCCTCGCCATTTACAGGGCGGTGGAGATTGTGAAAGCACGCATATTCCTTTAAGCCAAGTGTTGGTCAACTTTTTCTAAAAAGTCCAGACAGTAAATGTTGTAGGCTTTGTGGGAAACATGGTCTCTAATACAAGTACTCAACACTGCCATTGCAAAAGGAGCCCCAGATAATACATAAACAAATGGGTATGGTTGGGTTCTATTAACATTATATCTACAGAAACAGATATTGGCCTGTGGCCCAACATCTGCTAAGCCATCAAACCTACCTCCATGCCTTATAACTGGTATATATAGGTGAGCCTCTGGCAGTCTTACATCAGCCTCAGACTCAGTCCTGAGGCCTTGCCTTCATGTATTTTGCACGATGATTCCAAGCTGTTCCTAATCTCCTCCTGTTCTTCACTTTTCACCTCACCATCAATTATTATTATTATTATTGTTCTTGTTGTTTTTAATGGTTTTGTCACATCCCTCAGAGCTGATGTTCAACACGACCTCTCCAGTGTTGACATCCTTCTTCCTATTTTGGAAGTTCCTCTACCATTAACTCCAGCTACATTTACTGAACTTGTACGGAGCTTCCAGAATTAAACCAGGTGCTTTATGTTTATTTAATCTATGTTGACTGCTTTGGTGTTTACCTGAACTCTGTGTGATAGCTATTACTATTTTAATTCAACCAATGGTGAACTTGAAGTTGAGAAGTTAAATACTTTTTCCAAGGATATAGCCAGTGGATGGCATACCTGGAATTTAAAACCATGTGTGTTTAAATACAAAGCACATTTTTTCTCTCACTATACCATCAAATGACACCTTAACTTTTTATGAGCACACAAAAATTTGGCGATGGGATTCACATGGTGCCTCTGCAAAAATCAACAGTGGTGGATAAAGAGAGACATCTTGGTGTAAATGAGATAGTGAAAAGCTGGGAGTCATGCCCCATGTGCTTGGTCCAGGCCCCGTCATAAACCAGCTACACGGTATTGGATTCTCTAGGACTCTTCCTTGAGCCTCTGGCTCCTCTTTCGTTGATCCTTTCTTGTCTTCTGTTGGAATAATAAGTTTTCGTTAATGCTTCTATTTCTGCTACGGTATTTAGAAATTGCACAAAACTATTCATACTTATCATTAGGATTTTAACACGTGACTAAATTACAAATTTTCTAGTAAAGTCTAAAGTTAATCAGTGTCGTGTCTATATCCTACTCTCAAGAGATGTGGATCCAAGCTTGTTTTAACATGTCTCTGCCAACGCCTAACTCTAACCACCATGATATTGTTCTCTGATTTTATAGTTCCAGCTTATTTTAAAAACACTTGTCTGAATAGTGTCATTCTGATTGCTTTTTTCATATTATATTAAATACTTGTTTAGATTTACCAATTAGTTTGCCAAATTTTATTTTTCTCATACTTCTTACATCTACCCCTATCTAATAGATTCTTTTTCTTTTTTTCAGCCAAGCTGCATAGACAGTAACGTGTGTATGAAAGAGTATTTTGGTAGTTACTTTGTTCTTTTTTTATATCTGCTTTAAAAACAACTCCCTTTTTCTTATTGTTATCATTCTTTACTTTAACTCTTTGAACACTTTAAGCATGTTTGTTAAATTCCTTTTCAGATTACAATATCACGTCTAGTCCTTATATTTAAATTTTCCTATTTTGAAGGGTTTGTAACCCATATATACACCAGGGTTTGTATACACACACACGAATATATATACATATACATATGTATATATATATTGGAATATTGCTCTATGAGCTCGTCTTCTGTGTGAGTTAACTTATGCAGGGTTTTTCTCCCACATTTGCACTGAGCTGTGAGCTCCCATCTGGATTGTCACCTCAGTATAAGCCCTGCCCTTTCTACATTCTCTGCTGCATCTAAGAGTAAAGTGTGAGAATCATATTTTCCAGAATCCTTTATGTAGTTTTTAACAATGAGAAGCACTCACAGAAGGTTTGGAAACTGGAAAAGCTGTTATCCAGCCATAGCTGCTGCAGGAAGATGCAAGAACACTGACAGACAGCAAAGGTGGAGTTTGGTCAGTGCCTTCCACGTAGTCTCTGAGTAGTGACCCAGCAAACTTTTTCTGTGAAGGACCAGGTATAAATATTTTAGCTTTTGCAGGTCATGTAAGGCCTCTGTATATATTCCTTCTTTTTTTTTTTAAATTTCCCTTTATAAATACACACACACACACACACACACACACACACACACACACACACATTCTTAGGCAGCCACTTCTACAATAACACTCCACAAGCTAGTTTTGGGCCACAGCTTATAGTTTTCTAACTCCTACTCTGAAGATTCTCCCACTTCAGGTAACTGAGCTCACTGGTGGCAATCTGCCTACTATGCCTCTACTTCTGGATCCTAAAAGCCAGCACTGGCCATCCTCATCTTGTTCCTCAAGTCCTTCCCAAGGCTGTAAAGATTCTATATTCCCTAAAGTAGCTTCTGGTTTCCTGTTCAAAGCCTATAAGGTACTTTAACGGTTGTCCTTAAACAAACACTATAGAGTTCATTTCCTTTAAATTGCTTTCCATATTAGTTTAAAGCATGTTGGCTTTCCACAGTGATAAGACAAGTCAGGTCTGCTCCTGATAAGGCACAATTGTAACATTCCTATTTCAGGCTGTGATTCTACCCTCAGCCAGGGTACATAGGCTTACGTCTGGCTATGGGCTAGTATTCCTTGTTGGAGATTCTCAGGTCCTCTTTCATGGACAGAAAGCCTATCCTAACTCCTAGGTTTACGCAGGGGTACTAACTTCAGGTCCCTATAATGATATGTGTCTTGGGACCCAGTCCCTTCCCAATAGGAGCATTGAAACTTCAGTTCCCGAAGCTTGTGTTAGATCGAATCCTCTCAGGAGCAATTCAGCTTCGGCTTCCACATGCCACTGGGTTCCCTCTAAATTTCTGGCATAGGTTTCCCTTACTGGATTGTAGTTTGTTTATGTATTGTTACAAATGTTTTATCCAGAGTTTCTATGAGTTTGAACTGTGCAAAGGGTACTTTTAACATGTACTTAATCTACCCTCTTGACCTGGAAGCCCGATGTTCACATCTGTGAAGTACAAGGTTGTGTTTAATGATTCTCAGAGTCCCTCCAAGCAAGCCGCTATTCTAACTTGCTACCTCTAGGCACATTGTGCTTGCAGTATAAATATTGCTGCCAACACGCAGGCACATGTGCTTGCCCCAGTGGTTATTTATCATTGAAAGAAGACTAGTAATAGGAGGTTAAGCCAGCACACATTTAATATTTGGCAACAGAAAGGAAAAACGTTGTGGCCAATACGTTGCATGCAATTATCAAATTCATCAATGCTAGTGAATCCAAAAACTCACTTCTGCATCATCTGTTGTTTACAATGGTACCATTCATTTTGGGAATGTAAAGTATTAAATAGCTCAAGACAAACTACACTTGATACTTGGATTCTATGTTTCCCATGTGTAGCAGCCTGTAAGGAGTTAGAGTTTTTCTGTAGCAGAAATGCTCAGATTCTACACATTACTCATTCTTAATTGGAGACTTCATTCACTCATTCATTCATTCATTCATTCATTCATTCATTCATTCATTCATTCACCATGTATTAACTGAACATTCCTCATGTGCCAGTCGTTTGGGTTTGGGGCTGGGGATACCAGAGAACTCAAGAAAGTCACAGCTCCATTCCTCGTAGAGCACATGGTCCACCGGGGAAGATAGATATGGAACATGAGTTACAAGGTTGAGAGACACTAAAGTTTAAGTATGGGGTGCTATGGGAGTATAAAGGTGAGAGCTCAGCTGATCTGGAAGGTTCTGGAAGGTGAACTTACACAAGTGAAGTTTAGACTGAGACCTGAGGTTTGTGTTAGCCAAGCAAGGATGCTCCAAGCACATGGGAGGCCTGGAAGACAACCTGGAGAGCATGGGGGAAAGTGGGCCTCAAAGAGGCACAGGGACACCTGCTCTCAAAGAGCCTAGTGAACTCTGTTAAGGATTTGGGACTTTGTCCCAAAGGCAATAATAAGCCACCAATGAAGTTTTAGGTAGAAAAAAAAGACACCTTCAGATAAAAAGTCCCTCTAGCTCCAGTGAAGAGTGGAGATATGGAGGTGAATTAGAACATCGGTCCATGTAGTAGCTGGTGATGTCATGATCAAGAGCAGTGACAGGGGAAGGAAGTAGATAGATACAGACTTTTAAGAAGTCACTTGTACAAACCGTGGAGCTTGATTACATATGGGATTTAAAAGAGGTTTGAGTCACTGTGTGATTCCATTTACTGCGGCCTTGTGAAAGAGAGAGAGAGAAGGAGAGATAGAGAAAGAAGAGAGGAGAGGAGAGGAGAGGAGAGGAGAGGAGAGGAGAGGAGAGGAGAGGAGAGGAGAGGAGAGGAGAGGGGGATGGGAAAGCACTAGAGAAATCTATTTCTGCTTCATTCAAAACAACATGCATCGTCTTCTCAGCAAGCAGCCTTCCTTTACTGAGAGCAGTAACATGCCAGTTGCCTTGATGTGCTCAAACTTCATTCTCCTTATCAGGTTTCAGTGGTGAGAGGTATGTATAATGGTTTCTTAAACCAACAACTCTGTGGAATGGGAGTGCCTGGAAGAGAAACACACACGAAAACAGAGACTGCCACAAAGTTGTATTTTCAAGACAGTGAAGCAAAGCAAGAATCTGTTTTTTGTTATAGATGAGAATGTTTTCCTAGATGGTGTCGGCAGCCTTTAGTATTCTAGGCTGACGGGATTGATGTCTCCAACGTATGCTGTCCTGGTCAGACCACAAACTAAGGGTCATGTTTGAAAGCTGTCATGTGTAAAACCTCAGACTCTGGAATCAGACAGTCTTGGGTTCAAAATATGACACTGTTAGTTTTGAGCAGTGTGATTCTGGAAAAGTAATTTCACTACTCTAAGATTCAGTTTCCTAATCTTAAAATAGGGATAATAATTGCAACACCTTCTACATAGGTTTGTTGTGAGGATTAAATAAGAGAGTGTAACTATGCTGTTAATGATGACTGAACTGTGGCCCATATAAGGTTCAAGGTCTTACATGGCCTTATGTGGAATCGTTATATTAACGGATGGTGCTTGGCTGAGAAAGGAGAATGCGCAGAGATTATAAACATTGGTTTTAAAGACCAAAGAGTTATATTGAGGAGAAAAGGGTATGGGGTTCAACGACCAGATGGAGAGGTAGATTAGATGGCTTTTTAATGTCCTCTTTGTGTCTGAGATTCTGGGACTCAATGGAAAATCTAGAAATAAGTTGCTTTATTTGTGCTTCCATTTAGGTAATATTTTCAGAACACATACTATTTGTCAGGAGTATAAGGATACAGAAATAAACAAGATATAGTCTTGGCCCTCAGGAAGGTCACAGTCTAATCTGCTATCAGAAAATCACTATGCAGAGAGTCAAAAGACCTGGTTTCTGATTTTCAAATCTATATTTTCGCATTACTTTTTTTGTGCAAGTCACTTCTTTTCCTTAGGTCTTAGTTTTGTCCTCTATAAAATGGGGCTTATTTAGCCCTAAAAATTTACAATGATTTTAAGAATCAAATGGACTAATAAATGTGGGGAGCCCATTGTGGTAGAACAAGTGAGTGTTCAGTGATGAGTGAAACTTTTCTTGATTTTCAAAGAATTACTAGTAAGACATGAAGATGAGAACAAAGTGCTTTTAAGTATCCCACACTAATATTTTAAGATTAAAAAGTGCTAAATTTGAGAGGAAAGCAGTGCATTCCCAAGAGAGCTCGCTGAGAACACTATCACCTCCTTTCCAGTTTCAGCATAGAGGAGGATTGGCCGAGAGAAAGGGCATCACAGTAAAGGGAAGTGCTTGGCCCTCCCTTCACCTCTCCTGAAGGAGGAGGGGGAAAAGGACCCAAGAAAAGTGTTCCTAAAGCTTGAGGATGCTCAAGGGTGTCCCCTCCCCTCCAAAACTGGAACTGCTCCTCTCAGAGTTGCTCAGCCAATGAATCAGCAGAAAGCCCAATGCTGTGAGATGCACGAAAGCTAAGAGGCAGGTGATGGAGCTGAGTGCCAATTGGCAATCTGCAAAGAATGTGAATTTTTTTTTATCAGACAGTACCTGGACTTGAGCTAGTTTTTCTGGCAACCCCGAAGCAGAATACTTAGCAAGTGCAATACCCCAAAAGCAAGAGAGTGTGGCTGGGGTGCCTTTGGTGTGGAGTACTGAATGGTAAAAGAAGAGGTCAAGAGTGAACCAGTCATTTCAATTCGGGATGCTTATTGGAGTGCTTTCCACCTACCAAGAGGGAACATGGCCAGTCAGCATAGAGAAGCACCACAATCCAGCTGTCAGGTGTATTGTCTTTGGAAAGCCTGGAGACATTCTCCAGCAATCAACGAAAGGGAAGCATATTGATATATCAACTGTCTTCACTCCTCACCTAGTGGGGTTTAGAATTAGTATTTCTATTGTTCCAAATCACAGAGAACTGTGATTCAGGGGTGACCCTGGGCATATATTTTCCAGTTCTGCAAAGCCTTTTGGGGAGATCATATTTTCCTGCACCCCCTTTTGCCACTCCCTTGGATAGCTGGGCTTGGCTTAGGGATTAGGAGAGGAGAGCCTCTCCTATATTCCAAAAAGGAACAGAATTTACTGGATTTTCCTGAGGTCATGCAACGCTTAATATAGTGATTTGGATAAAAGAGGTACTGAATAAACATTTGTTGAATAGCAGAATAGGAAGTAACAAAACCAGGTCTGTCTAGACACACTGCTATTTTCTTTTTTCTTTACAAGATGTTGCATTTGAGGCAGTTTTCCATGAGCTCTGTCAGAGAATCTCCCTGTATTATAGCAGAATGTTCTAGACTGTGCTTCAGTTCAGACCAGCCTGGATCAGTAAGGTTTCTGTAAGGTGGTTTGTATCAGCAAGATTTATATAGAGACCCAAATAGGGTGGGGCTCACTCTCTGGGAGAGATCCCAGGGACTCTGAAGGTGCTTTTGTTCTTTGATTTATATTTGTGGAATTTCTACAAGGTCTCACAAGTCACAGGAAATACTCCACAGATGTAGACTTTCAGAAATCTCCCCAAAATGCTGCAATATAACTGACCAGACCCCTACATGACAGGTGGGAAACCAAGTCTTAGAGAGCTAGAATCATTTATGTAATTACCGTGTTTCCCCGAAAGTAAGACCTAGCCGGACAATCATCTCTAATGCATCTTTTGGAGCAAAAATTAACATAAGACCTGGTTATAATAGAAGACCGGGTATAATATAATACAATATAACATAACATAACAAAGCATAACATATCAAAACATAACATAACATAACATAACATAACATAACACCGGGTATAATATAATATCATATAATATAATATAAAGGTCAAGAGCGACCCGGGTCTTATATTAATTTTTGCTCCAAAAGATGCATTAGAGCTGATGGTCTGGCTAGGTCTTATTTTTGGGGAAACACAGTAGTATTAGGGCTGGAATTCCATCTCACGTTTCTCTGAATCGAAAGTCCATTCTCTATACCATACTTCACTATGCTGTGGGTTACCCCAACCCCTGGGGTAGACTTACCTAAGCCTTCAAGAGAAACCTTGACAGTCCTAATGTATTAGCTTCCCTAATACAGGCATACCTCGCTTTATAGTGCTTCACAGATATTGAATTTTTCAACCAATTGAAGGTAAAAAAAATTATGACTTGCTATATTGCGATACTCAGTGTATTGCAATTCTTGCTTTATTGCGGTGGTGGGGAACCCAGCGCACGTTATCTCTGGTGTACTCATATGCTTGTACATGTTTATAGTCATTGCTGTTGTTTGAGTATGAAGAAAAGAGTTCATTCACTGCAGGACCTGAATCTGTCTCAAAAGGAAATCAGAGTCTCTGGATGCGGGATTATGATACAAGAGAAGACCCTCCTTTCTACTGCAGGCAATGAACTAGCCCTCTATACCTCTTGGCTGGCAGTGCAGCAGATGCTCGCTCCCTGCCCCTCCCAAACACATACATGCCTTGTATCGTTTAGTGCCCCTTGGCAGGTTCGCAGACACTGCATGCGGTTCTGCATCTCTTCATTTCTGGACACACAGAAGATCACGCTGTCCAGCACGCCAGCCTGGAAGTACCAGGGACTTAAGCTTCAGTTCTTTGTTGTGGTAGCTGACTTAATAACACACCTTTTATCGACCATCTTTCCTCCTCTGTTTCTCTTCCTCATTTACTTGCCACTGTCGTCTGCATGACCCAAATAACCCTTTTGCACTTGAATCTTCGTCTCAGTGTCTGCCTCTGGGAGAGCCAAAACTAAGACAATAAGAGTCATGGTTTTGACTTTTGTTCTGTGAGGATGTAACTTCACTGAAAGTAGAACAATTGCTTTGGTTCTAGGGTCACATCCACATAGCCTGCAAAACAACAATAACCGACAAACAACAACATAGCTGCCCTGTGGTGTCTCTGCCCAGGGAATTTCAGCCCCTTAGCAAAACAGCCTGGGCTAAGTTCTTTCAGTCATGTGGTCTCTGGATCTGCATTATTGCACAATCTGGCTCTGGAGACATTTCCACACATTCGTTCTGAATGCTCTTGCTCTCTCTCCTGCTTTTATCCCTCTAATGCCTTCATAATTACCCCCACTTGGTTTTGAAAAATCCAGACTTCTAAGCCTTAAAGCCATTTTGCTGTTGCTGACACCAGTCCATTGCACAGACTAATGCATCATTTTCTCTTGTTATGTAGTGGATTTTCTTATGATGCTGGAAGATGTCATGGGAGATAAAACCTCAAAAGTATCTGGTTTCTATTAAAAGCAAGTCTATGGGATTAGAAGTTTCTTAATGCACAATTATGAAATGCACAACACCAGATGTAGTCGCCTGTATCTTCTTTCATATCCCTGTTTTCCTATAATTGCTCAGTTTAATGTTTCCATGGGGAAGAAAGGGGATCTTAAAGGGAACTGTCAATTGATGTTCCTGAGATACACTCATGATACTGTCCCCCATGTCAATGTCTCTTTGGAGGACACATCATATCCTAGAATCCATTTCTGCTGTGTTAACTGCAGAGAGCATGGAGAAAGTTAAAAGGGACCCTGCCTGGCAGGTGGGACATGGTATTGATAGGCCATGGGACAGATACTATGTTCATTCAAGCTAGTGGGACATTTGAGAGGTCACCAAAGTGAGTAAAATAACAGCTATATCTATAAGGTGGATAAAGTAGTAGATGACATCACAGAATTTGATGCTAGGACTGTAAGACTGACTGGGCTTGAGTTTCATGGCAGCTTGATAAAAGCAGTGGTTCCTCAGCTGCATGGAAAAAAAGTAGAAACGAGGTCCATGAATATTCTACAGCATTGCAGTCATTGCAGAAACAGAATCAGGCCAACACCATCCAGGGTGATATCACAGCTTCCTTTATTTGGAAATATGGCATCTTATGCTCATATACCTAATGGAAACAGTTAAAATTTACATAATTTTTATTAGGAAAAAAACATGATAATGTAATGATTAACACAAATTCAGTTCAAGTATTATTTGTTCATCCTTATATCTCCCACTAGAGATACAAGTTCAAGTTTCAATCTTACTTCACTTTGTATTTTCAGCACCCAGCACAGGAATTGCTATCTAGTAGGCACTGACTCAATGCAGTCTTTCTTGAATGAATGTTGATGAAGAATCCATTTCTGACCTCCGCACTTAACACAATGTTCCAGTGCACAAACATTTGTTGAATGACTGAATTAAATATACAAAATATTGCACAACACGGGGAGCTTGTTAGGAAATATAATAAGATGGATTTTTCATGTTTATGGGCAGGAGTGGGTTTAACTACAAGGAAGGGACGGAAGTGAACTTTCAACGTGGGGAAGGATCTGGTACAGCACTTTCTTAACTACAGTATTAAAAGCAAAACAGAGGGGGCGGACACTCTTCTTTTTTCCCAGCCCCAAACATCACTCACTCCTATCACTGATTTCAGATATTTCATAGAGAAACTACTAAATGGAAACAGATCATCCTCATTTTGCAAATACGGAAACAAAGAGGTTAAGCAAGCTGGCCCCTATCACTCTGAAAACTTGGAACAAGTGCCATCGTTTACCATTCCTCTTTCGGACCACCTAGTTTCTAAGTCATGTATTATGTTTCCCTAAAGAGTACATACTGGAGAATATTTTCCCTGGAGTTTGCTCCAAGAATACTATTAGCATTAATGTAAACTTGATCATGTGACCTAGGAATAAAAAACTAATAGAAGAAAATTAATTTCTGAGAAGAGAGAGTAATATGGAGTAGTTTAAAGAGTCAGGGTTTTATTCCCAGCTCTGGCACTAATTATGTGGCCTTGGAGATAAAAATCATAAAACCTCTCTGAACCTCAGTTTCCTCATCTCAAAAATAAGGGAGTTGAGGAAATTAGTCTCTGTGGTATGATATTGTGAGTCTTTATAAGATTCTCCAAGTAAATTAGGACACATAAAAATATGAGGTCTTGGGAATACTATCCAAGAACCATCAAGAGAGAGGAAAGCCAAGTTCATAAGGCGATTTAATCCTTAGAAGCATAGACGCAGCCAATAGCCAGACGAGCTGTGATTCCCTGTGCGATGTTTTCCTACTTTTGTGCCAACCCCAAAATGCTAAGTCATTGCTTTTGCTAGAAGGATATTTTCTTATTGCATTCTGAGGATTTGAACAAATATTTTCATTTTGAGGAAAGCTTTGAGAACATTTTCAAATTGAAGGTTAGGCTTACAGGACTAGAGGAGCCTCCAGACTGCGAAACGGAGCTCCCAGGTTTGGATGGACGCCATACTCGGAGGAGGGGAATCAGTCTCTACTGGGCTAAACTTTATTTAACACAGGCCTTTCTTTCCACTGAAACTCAACAGTCTTTCAGCAAAGCCTGTGGGCACTGCGGTTACCATGGCAGTTCTCTCACGAGGGGCAGACACTGACAAAGCATTTAGCTTCAGCCTCATGACTGGTAACCTGCTGAGGCCAACAAGTTGGCCACCAACGTGGAAAACTAGAGACCTGCTTCCTCCCTTGCTCTGCAGGGACACCTGCCTGAAAGTTCATTTCTGGTCCCCCTCCCTTTCTTTCAACTATGCAGCTTTTTCTCAGTTGCAGTTTCCCTGGGAAAAGACAGCATGCAAACACCAGGTCCACAAATTTAAAATGTCACCTTATAAACCAACCCACAAGATCTAGGCTTCTATAATTTTTCTATTTATTATGTTCTTCAAGCACTTTCAAACACAGGTTTCCCCTGCTATCCAAAAGTAGAGCGTTCCTATGAAACCTTAGGTATGCCAAAATGGCATAACAGGAAGAAGTGATTATCCTTAATTGCTAGGGAAAATTTTTTGAGTGTTCCCAAACCCCCCCAAAAATCTAAATCATACCAAATACACTTACTTATCCCCAGTTTTACGATAAGTGTAACACCCTTCTGAGCTCTGTTAGGATTTTCTGATACCTTAGGACACATCTTGCTAATGGAAGCACAGAATAAACAGAGTACAGCACAGATGCTCACAGACACAGTTCAAAGCTATGGTGGGTTGATGCTGAGACGCTAAGTGTAGTTTCCAGGGAAGGAGCTTGGGGGTACCACTTTGGCTGTTCCTGGTGCATGCGTCCTCTATATCAGCTGCTACAAAACAAATGCTGAATGTTATTTTCACTGCTTTTTAATGGAAAAATTCTCTTTGGATTTCTTTCAGTTAGCGCCAACCGGTACTAATGCAGGTCTTTCATAAAAGTGAAGCAGCGTAATGTGAACTTTCAAAAAGTAGAGGATGCCTGAATTTTGTTTTTTTGTTCGTTTGTTTGTTTTTGTTTGTTTTTTATTCTGGTTATCAGATGGGAACAATTGAAGTACTGAGGGATAAGGGATGAGGATTTTTCACACACTGCTGAATGAGAGTTGTCACATTTAAAATAACTCTGCAAAAAATCATGCTCCAAAAGTGGTTGCTCATCATTCACTGATGTATCTCAAAAACCTAAAATAGTGCGTGGCACATACTAGCCCTTCAATTAATACGTGTTAAATATATGAATAGGGAATGAGAAAACATTTCAGGGTCCTTCAGGTAAAATGCTAGAAGCTTATTATCCTGTTGTGGTTTAAGTGGTAAGACTAGATTAAGTAAAAATTAAGAAGCACATTTATGAAGTAGGATACTAATGGCAGCTATGTTGTTTTTAATAATATTGTTTGTTACCAGTTATTAGACCTTGAATCTGGGACAGGAATTTGACCCAGATAACGTGAAGGAAAAATGATAAAAATTATGAGAGCAGTGACTTTGGCGAAGGTTTAATTGGCGACGAAGATCGCTTGGTAAATTGAGAGGACACAGGGTCAAGGGAAATATTACAAAAATTCCTTCAGAAGAAATTGATTAACTTTTTCAAGATTTTAACCCAGCAGATAATAGGAAGCCATCATGAGCAGGATAGATACTCAGAACAGCACTGTCCACTAATCCTTTTAGATTCTCCAAGAAAATAAAAGCTCTCACAACCCAATGATGTTAGGAAACTATATATATCACAATCTATGATAGCGTAAGATTTGAGATTTATAGGATTTGAGTGTTCTGTAATAAAACCTTATTTAATTTTATTTAACCGAGTACTTCATTTGACCCCAGGACCCTGTTTTCTTTTCTTTTTAACATCTTATGCAAATATTCATCTTTTGCTTGTGAATTTTTCCTTAAAACCCTCCTTCTTTCCCATCTATCCACATATGACTTAAATCCCCCTCAATCAATTCTAACTTTAGAACTAATCTATCAATGACTTCTATGTTAATATCTCGGGGAAAGCCCCAAGCCAAGAATATCAAAATCCAAAAATTACTTATTGAAAAACTGCTTTAAGTGAGGGCCCAGTCATAATCTCAAAGAACTTTCTACTTAATATTGGGTTGAGATACATATAGAAATACCTCTATTATGTGGTAGAGGATGCAAAAGGTCCTAAGAGAGGTGGAGCTGCCATTAAAGTAAACTCAGTTTAAAGATACTTTAGGGTCTTAGCAACATGGGGTCAGCAATAAGAGGAAAGTAGGTAGAATTGGCTACAAAAAAGGGTTGGGCAAATTTTGGAAAAGTAGCTTGGCTCTAGGGCTAACTTTGGGAGGATGGCCAGTGATGTAGTGTTCAATATTTAGAGAGGCATAGAGAGTGCATGCTTTATCCCAATAGGCATCAACAGCCATGGAACTTCCATCAATAAGGTGAAAATGGCATTCACTTATTCAGCAAATATTTACTAATGTGCAGGAGCCACCTACTAGGGATATAAAAATGAATAGATACAGCCTCTATTCTGGAGACCACAGTCTAGAATTAAGGAAAAGGTGAATAGTCAACTTTATCCTGTTATGCCTCCATGGTAAAAAATACTTTTTCATTTGAGCAAATTCTCAAGACTCCATCTAGGATTTCAGGAAGCAGGTAGCACTAAAAGATAGAAGGAACTTGACATTGTCAGGCAATTCATTCTTTTATGCCAGGACCCCAATTTCAGGGATTTGAGGCAGCTCTCTTTTAGAAAGCAAGTTAGCAAGAAGGTATCAGCAATCAGGTGGGCACTATGGTAGGTATCTCACATATAAGATATTGGTTAATCCGCATAATCATCCTTTGACCTAGGTATTTTGCAGATGGGGAAATGAAGGTTCAAGAGTCAGATAACTTTTCCAAGGTTTCATAACTTGGAACTATCAGAGGCTGTTGTCTTCATGGAGTTTGGTCTTCAGGATCAGTCATAATAAGCTATCCAAATATCAGCGAGGCTGAAAGTTTTACAGGTGTACAATAATATCCAGATACTTACGCAATGAGGATAACCCCGATTTTCACAGTTCAGTTGGTTTATGTGGAAAGGTTGGTGCTCACAATGGTGTTAGCTCATGAGCATCTGCAGAAATTTGGAACTTGATTTTGGAGAAAAGTTGGAAGTAGGTGGAAGATGATATAGAAAATTAAGTTGAGCCAAAGTATAAATTATAAGAGAAAAAAAATTAAATCTTTTTTTCCCTGAGTATATAGTGATTATCTTGAACATATATGCTAAATCTCAGTAGTATCACCAAAATATGTAGCACAGCTAGTCAGAAATCACATTAAGACTAGATCCTTAAGAAGGATCTCATATTCCAATTTTTAAAAAGATTTTTATTAAAAATATAGCTAACATACAATATTATATTAGTTTCAGGAGTACACCGTAGTTATTCAACATTTATATACCTAAAGAAGTGATCACCATGATAAGTCCAACAACCATCTGACACCGAGACACACTATCACAATATTATTGACTATATTCCCCATGCTGTACATTATATCCCCATGACTTATTCGTTTTATATCTGGAAATTTGGACCTCTTATTCCCCTTCAACTTTTTCCCCCTTTTTAAATTTTTCAATTACAAATAACATTCAATATTATTTTATACCAATTTAGGTGTTCAGCATAGTGGTTAGACATTTGTATAATTTAAGGAATGAACCCCTGACAAGTCTAGTATCCACCAGGCACTATACATAGTTATTACCATATCATTGACTATATTCCTTGTGCTTTACTTTATATTCCCATGACTATTTTGTCACAACCAGTTTGTACTTCTTAATCACTTCACCTTTGTCACCTTGCCCTTCAACACCCTCTCATCTATCATCCCAACAAATTTAGTAACAATATGACATTATACATAGTTATTACAATATTATCGACTATATTTTTTATGCTATACCCTACATCCCCATCATTACTGTGTAACAACCAACTTGTACTTCTTAATCCCGTCCCCTTTTTCACTCACCCCCAACATTCCTCCCGTCTGGCAACCATCTATACATTCTCTGTATCTATTAATTTGTTTCTGTTTTGTTTGTTTATTTTATTATTTATATTCCACATACTCATAAAAGCAAAATCACATTGCATCTGTCTTTCTCTGTCTTATACTCCTCTCAACACAGGACCCTACAGGTCCATCCATGCTGCCATAAATGCAAGAACCCATTCCCTTCCATGGCTGAGCAATATATGTACCACTTCCTCTTTCTCCATTCTTCCATCGACAGACACTCAGACTGCCTCCACCTCTTGGCCATTGTAAGCACTGCTGCAATGAACATAGGCATGCGCATGTCCCCTCAAGGGAGTGTTTGGGTTTCTTCAGATAAATACTCTGAAGTGGGATTACTGGGTCTTTCTTTGTTCTCTTATTATAGCCTTTGTTTTAAAGTCTATTTTGTCTGGTTTAAGTATTGCTACCCTAGCTTTTTCTTGTTTGTTTTTTTGTTTCCATTTTTATGAAATATATTTTTCCATCCCTTTACTTTCCATTTGTGTGTGTCTTTCAATCTGAAGTGATTCTCTTGTGGGCAGCATATGTAAGGGTTTAATTTCTTATCCATTCAGCCCTCCTATGTCTTTTGAGTGGAGCCTTTAATCCATTGACATTGAAAGTAATTGTTGATAGTTATGCAGCTTTTGCCATTTTACTTTTCACAATTTTCATCTTTTTTTTTCCATCTTAAAGAAGTCCCTCTAACATTCCTTGTAATACTAGTTTGGTGGTAATGAACTCCTTAAGCTTTTTCTTGTCTGGGAATTCTTTATCTGTCCTTAGATTCTAAATGATAGCATTGCAGTGTAGCATAATCTTGGTTGTAGGTCCTTACTTTTCATCACATTGAATATTTCGTGCTAATCCCTTCTGGCCTGCAAAGTTTCTATTGAGAAATCAGCTGACAGTTTTATGGGAACACCCTTATAAATCACTAATTGCCTTTCTCTTGCTGCTTTTAGGATTCTCTTTGTCTTTAACCTTTGCCATTCTAATTATAATGTGTCTTTGTGTGGGTCTGTTTGGGTTCATCTGGTTTGGGACTCTGTGCACTTCCTTGACTTGTATGTCTATTTCCTTTACCAGGTTAGGAAAGTTTTCAGTCATTGTTTCTTCAAATAGGTTCTCAATCCCTTGCTTTCTTTCTTCTCCTTCTGGTACCCCTATCATGCAAATGTTGTTATGCTTGATGTTGTCTCAGAAGTCTCTTAAACTCTCCTCATTTTTTTTTTTTTTTTTTTTTTTTTGGTGGGGGTATCTTTTTTCTGTTTGCTGTTCTGACTGGCTGTTTTCTGCTACCTTGTCTTTCAAATCACGGATTCGATCCTCTGCTTCATCTAGTCTGCCAGTGAGTCTTTCTAGTGCATTCTTCATTTCAGTTAAAGTATTCTTCACTTCTGACTGGTTCTTTTTTTATGGTTTCCATATCCTTCCTTATACTTGCTATCTCTCTGTTGAGGTTCTCACTAAGTTCCTTAAGCATCTGTATAACCATTTTTTTGAACTCTGTCACTGGTAGGTTGCTTGCCTCCATTTCATTTAGGTTGTTTTCTGGACCTTTCTCCAGTTTTGTTTTGTTTGTTTTTTTCATTTGGGACACATTTCTTTACTTTTGGCTGCCTCTCTGTTTGTTTCTATGTTTTAGGAGGATCTGTTATTTCTCTCATTCTTGGCCAGGTAACCTTATCTAGTAGGTGCCCTGTGGGGCCCTGGCACAGTTCCTTGGTCAACTGCTTCAGGTGCTCTAAGGGTGTCCCTGTGTGGGTTGTGTGTGCCCTCCTGTTATAGTTGAGCTTTGATTGCTATTGGCATGTCAGTGGGTGGGATGGCCCTCAGGCTGACTGGCTGCAGACTTTGGCCACATCCACAGCTTACGGGCTGCTGTGTGAGAGACTTACTGCACTGAGTGGGTTTGTTCCAGGGAGCTCTGGTGCTTATGAGACTGCCCTTTGGGTGTGCTGCTTGTGGAGCTAATTGGGCGGTGATCTGCTGTGGTGTGAGCCAACCTCCAAGTATGTTAGTTCTGGGGCCTCTAGCGAGGGGCTCAGGTACAGGCTTAGGTCACCCCCTGCCTATGACTGGGAAGGGACTACCTGGTAGGAGCTACAAAGTGATCTGCCATTGTTTGCTGACTTTGCTAATCCTGGAGGTATGTGGGAAAGGCCATGCTGTGAATCGAGGATGTCTGTCACCAGTACCAGGTCTGGAGTGGCTCCGCAAAATGCCAGAACACCCCAAGGTCTGCCAGCTCCCTTAATAAACTCTCCTTAATAAAACTTCCACTGATAAACTCTCAGGCAGGGTCTCAGGGAGTCACCAGAGTGGGAAGGGTTGTGGTCAACAGGTTAATGCCTGGTTTGGTGCCAGTGCTGAGCCCAGAACTACTCAGCAAAAATCTGAGAACATATTGAGGCCAGTTGATGCCACCGTGGGGCCTGTGGACTCCAATAGTTTTCCAAATAAGAGTGCAATTTGGGCGGGGTGGCTGCTCTCAGAAAAAGTGCCTCTAGTTTTGGGTGATTTGGGTGGAGTGGGGTCCCAGTCAGTGAGTCATCAGGGTGAAGTGGCAGAGCTCACCAGGCCAATCAGATTCAGATTTTGCCATGGTAAGGGCAGGCTCAACACAGGAAAGATGGTGTCTGCCTGCCGGCTGCACGGGAGAAGAACCCCACATAGAAAAAATGATGACTGTTCTCATAATGAGGCCCCCCATATATCTCCAACATTCCCAAGTTACTGTCCCTCCACTGGAGCCCAAGATGAGTGCCTGTGAGTGAGAGAGTCTGTGCTCAGGCTATTTAAGAGGACATCTGGGTTTCCCTCAGCCTTCCATCCCACCTGAATGGTCCGAATCCCCACTGTTTTTCACAGCCAGATGTCGTGAGGCTCCTTTTTCTGGCACCAGTATTCCAGGCTGGTTTGCAGCTGGGGTCCCTTGCTCCTTTGGTGGGAATCTTCATGGCCAAGATATCCCTTCCAGTTCTCAACTGCCACATGGAGGTTTGGGGCCAGCCTGTTTTATATCTCCACCCCTCCTACCAATCTCGACATGAATTCTTCTTTATATCCTTAGCTATAAAACTTCTGTTCAGCTAGACTTCAGATGATTCTCCAGGTTGATTGTTCTATAATTTAGTTGTAATTTTATTGTGTTCATGAAAGGAAGCAGGCACAGTGTCTATTTGCTCTGTCATCTTGGATCTTCTCTCTGTATTCCAGCTTCTAAAGTCTAGAATCTAGACTCTAGATTTACCAAACTTTAACAAATACCCTTTAATTGGCATCTAAGTTGTTTTTAACAAAATCTTTTAACCTGGGATATAATGAGGATGATGAAATATGTCTTAGAAATAACTGGGCAAACTTGAATCAAACCTTTAAAAAATATACCATTAATTAACTCATTTAAAGATATAGCTCTCACTTTAAATCAACCTGTTTTTTTCTAGATCTGTCTCTTTTCAACGAAATTCTGAAATGTATTTCTGGTTTTTTCTCATGCTTAATTGATTACCATTAACTAGTATGACTTAAAAAAAGAAGTAGCCCTTGTTCATTGTGGATCTTCTTTTTGAGGATTTCTAGGTTTCGTGGTCCTCGTCTTCTTCTGTGTATCCTATAAGGTGTTGCTAGATTTTAGTTTGTTGTGAAATAATTATGTCTATATCTCTACTGCATCTCTAGATAGATAGATAGATAGATAGATAGATAGATAGATAGATAGATAGACACCCTCTATATATATATATATATATATATATATATATATATATATATGTACCGAGGGTGACAAAAAAACGTATACAAGTGGACACTTTGGTCAACATTGCTCAAGCAGTGGTTTGCGGTAATCAGAAGTATCTGGACACTTATGGTAACCACTTTGAGCAGCTCTTGTAATTGCAGAAGTCAAATGTGACTTGAGAGGGTGGCTGGTTAGCTTAGTTGGTTAGAGTGCAGTGCTTTTAACAAGGTTGCTGATTTGATCCCCACATGGGCCCTGTGAGCTGCGCCCTCCACAACTAGATTGAAACAACTACTTGACTTGGAGCTGATGGGTCCTGGAAAACACACTCAAATAAATAAACGTTAAAAAACAAACATGACTTGAATTCATCTTTTGTTATTGGTATATATTGAGTATTACAATTTTAATACAGTTTTCTTTTTTTAAGATGTGTATACTTTTTTTTGGCATATATACACACACACACACAAACATACATATGGACAGTTTTTACTCCCTATAGCAGCAATTGATTGACCTTAAGCATAGTCTTTAATTTCACTTCAATATGCTTCACAAAGTGTTGGCTGTACAATCTATACATTAGCTCCAGGAATCCATTTTTTGTCTGTCTTTCTGAATGTGTATCTGTCTGGCTTAGCCTTCCTTCCTGCTAATGCTCTCCTTGCTATTAAATATATTGATTTTGAAGAAAAGGACAAAGATGAAAATTGACTTCCTATTGGGCCATGCCATGATTCTTCTCATGTAACACCGTTAAATATCCCCTGAGACCAAAGTTACTTTTAAAATGTTTTGTGCTGTGATCCTATGGGGTATAATAGCACATCAAACCCTTTTCCCCAATGGTAAAAACCACAGGATGGGTATTTCAATAGACCTAGGTAGTTATTTTCCCCTGGACTGGAATAATATGTGAGTGACTTGGAGGCTGAAACGTTGCCCATTCTAACTGACATAAATAAATATCCATTTCAAGGATATCTCTTTAAAGCTCAAGGGAGAAAGGTGAGCAGGAGGATCACAACTTTTCATTCACAAAACGTCTTTAGCAGAACAATAGCCAGGCGACAAACTGGACCAACCATCCTCAGAAGGAAGTTTAATAGTTTGTTTTCTTACTCAAGAATGACCCAGGTAGCTTATCAAAGTATTCCTTTCAGGCACGTTAGTGCTTTCTTTGAGATAAACTCTTGCAGGTAACATTTTTTCAACCTCATTTCTTTCTTATTTATGTTTTAGTGTTCCTTACAGATTGGGGAGCCAGGTAACATCATCTGGCATGACCCTGGACCTGGTTCTGCCTATACTAATTGCTATTCCTATGGGACTTGTACTTCCCTCAACAGTGGAAAAGTCAGTGCCAAGGACTAAAGGCATAGTGTTTCTTTCTTACTCATGCTAATTATTGGATTTAAAAATGAAATAAAAACAATTGCTAGCAAATGATTTAAAAATGCTTTTCTTTCTCCCTTGCGAAATATTACTGCGATAAACTTGGGGAAAGAATCAGGTATCAATTATATTTCTCTTTCACGGAAACTTTAGATCATTGCTTCCTAAATTATTTTCCATTCCCAAACACATTCTCAAACAATAGTGATTATCATGGGATGGGAGGGGATCCATGCCAATCATAGACAGTGTGAACCCTGGTTAAGACCCTCATTTAAATTACAACATAAATAACCACAGCTGGACTAAGAAGGTAATTTGAGTAAAGATCTATTTCTCCTTACTCCCAAACCACTATTAAAATGGTCACAGGAATTTAAAATGGGTAAAAAAAAAACTACAGTAAATCCAAAATAAAGAAGAATTCCATTCATATTCTAGATACCTCAAGGAATGTCTGGAGTTGGCTTCAAAGAATGTATGGCTCAAATCTATCCTTCTTGATAAAGATGTCTATCCAGCATTAGAGCAGTAAATTAAAGAGATTCTGGCAAAATCCCATTAATAGCCCTAACATAGGTGAGTGCTAACAGTGGGGAAGAGGTATTAGATACAGAATGTGTTGTTATCCCTTTTGAAGCTACACATCTACAACAAGAAGCAGTAAACTTCTGTAAAGAGCCAGATAGTAAACATTTGAGGCTCTGCTGACCATGTGATCTCTGTAGCAATTACTTACCTCTGCGATTGGAGCATGAATGCTACCATAGATTATATGTAAATGAGTGGGTATAGCTGTGTTGCAATACAGTCTTATTTATGAATTCTGATATGTGAATTTCATATAATTTTCTTGTCATGAAACATGATTCTTCTTTGGATTTTTTTTTCCCATTTAAAATGGTTTTCATTTTTTTGTTGTTGTTGTTATTTGTTTGTTTTTTTAGCTTGCAGGTCATACAAAATATAGGTGACAGACAAGATTTGTCTCACTTTCAGTGGTTTGCCAACCTCTGGTCTACAGTGTGAGAAAGAAGTTCTGCTTAGCGGTACATGGAATAGTTCAGCAAGAACTGAGAAGGGCATGGCAGGCAGCAGAACTAAGAATGAGACCAGTGACAATTCCATGGTTTCTTTGGCATGGAGGCCTGGCCAAATGCAATGCTGGCAAAAATAGTCTATTTCACAATAGTTTCAGTAAATGGAGAGAGAGAGAGAGAGAGATTTCACAAGCTATTTTGAAAAGCAGTTTATCAAGAATAAAATTAGACAAGATAAATGTTCAAGTTATATACACAATAGGCTAAATGAATGTATAAATGATTTATGAAAGAATACATACAAAAACCCATATATACATGAAAAATTTCAAACATTAGAAATAAAAGGAGAATGCATTAAAACACCCCAATGCCATTTTTTACCTATCAAATTGATAAAAATTTAAATAAAACAGTAGTATCTACAAAGGTTAATGGGGGCATGATTACTCTCATATCGTTGGGGATAGTATATAGTACAATAACCGTTCAACAAGTCATTTTATTGACAGAAATTTATTCTACTGAAACAAACAGTGATATAACATAAAGATGTATGTGGAAGGTATGCTTTATTGCAATGCTGTTTATTATTAAAGAATGTCTGAATCAATTGATTAGTGGAGCATGGTACATCCATATGCTAGAATTCTATGTGGCCAATAAAGTCATTTACCAATATTTTTATAAGAGAAACTGTTCATAATCTATTTTAAGTGAAACAAGCAAGTTATAAAAATATATATGTGTGGGTATGTAGTACGTGGTCAGTAGTGAATGTGCATATATGTTTATAGAACTATGGAACCAAGATTGAGTGGACATGCACTAATAATTCCCATTGGTGTTCTCTGTGTGTGGGCCGTCTTATAAATAGGTCTCTATAAAGATTATTGTTTTCCATCTTATGAAATGGAATAATATGGTATGTATCATTTTTAGTTGCTTTCTTAAGTTTTCAAGATGAATCAATATTGATCCATTTGTTTTTACTGTTGTATGTGTGATATTCCATTGTACGAATATACCACACCTATTATCACGAGCAGCACTCCCATGAACAGTATTGTACATGTCTCCTAATGTACACGTGCAAGAACCTGAGATATATACCATTGAAGTAAAATTGATGAGTTGTAAGGAATGATTACATTTAACTTTATTAGGTTATACCAAATGTATGCCAAAATTCATACTTCAACCAGAAGTGCTTCCACAGTTCTGAAAATGTTCAGCCATTATGTAATTGAATATTGCTTCTTTTCTTTCTATTGTTTCTTTCTGGAACTCTGTTTACCCATATGTTAGACTTTTCCAATATATCTTCCATGTATTTTAATCTTTTTCACATTTTTCCTCTCTATTATTATTTTTCTGTCTCTATGGGTCACATTTTGGGTAATGTTCTTGGCTCTATCATCTCATCCACTAATTATTTCCTCAGTTGCATATAATCTGACTTTTAACCATTCATTGAAGATTTAGTTTTAGTAATTACATTTTCCATTTCTATAAGTTATTTTTGGTACTTTTCCAACTATGCTTGGTCATTTTCCCCCCAAGTTCCTTATCCCTTGCTTATATTTAAGCGTCTTTTAATTTTTTGAAAACTCTTAAACTTTTTAATGTTATATAAATGTTGGATAGTTCCAATATATGAAATTGTTATAGGTCTGATTCTTCTATTTACTTTTTATTGATTTTCATTCTTAGTCCTTTATTTCCTTTTTGTTTTTGTTATCTTTTCCTTAGAGAAAGTTTTCCCTGGAACTTTATATGTGGGAGTACTTAGTGAAATGGATTGAGTTTTTTGTGTTTTCTGAGAGGATTTGCCTATGGTTCTGCTAATCGGTTTAGTCCTCTACAACTCAAACCCCTTCAAATTAAATCATCTTCCTGAGGTGTTTTGTACTACAAAGTAGCAAAAAGTGGGACTCAAAAATTCATGTAAGGATTGGCTTTATTAGTATTCTCTGGAAAGATTTACTTTTTTCCTTTGCTTTATGAATCAAATCAACATAGGCAAGTTTCTTCACTCTTCTCTACTAGGAAGTTTACTTGATGGTCTAGATTTATGTGTGGACCTCCTATTAAATTTATAAAATTTCCTTCACCCTGTATTGGTCTTCTCAGACAGCCATAACAAAATCCCACAGACTGGGTGTCTTAAACAACAGAAATTTATTTCCTCACAGTTCTGGAAGCTGGAAGGCTGAGATCAGGATGTCAGCATGTTGGTTTTTGGTGAGAACTCTCTTCCTGGATTTTAGATGGCCGCATTTTCACCGCGCGCTCACATTGTGAAGAGAAATAGATCCTTCTCTTTCTTCCTCTTCTTATAAGGCTATACCAATCCTATTAAGTTAGGGCCCCACCCTTATGACCTCATTTAACCTAATTACCTCCTAAAAGCCCTATCTCCAAATATAGTCACATTTCGGGGTAAGGCTTCAATATAAGAATTTTAGGAGGGAATACAATTCAGTTCATAGCACAAGCTAAACTTTAATCTCTTGATTCCTATACATTGCACAATTATCAAAATGGAAACTTAAAGTCACCAGAATGTTGCAGAAACCTTTTATCCATGAAGAAAGCTGCAAAATATGCCTTAAAATTCTGCTTTCTGAAACTTCATTTTTGGCCCCTTCAAATTTCATTTTTAGAAGCTCAGAGATCCATTTAAAGAACTTGATTCTTGATGAAATTCTTTATCACATCATCTCTTCTATTTTTTTCTGTAATTTTTGGAGATGTTGATCGTAGTTAATGTACTTGCCTAATTAACTCCAATATCTGGATCTCCTATGCATCTGCGTTGTTTCTCCCCTCCCCATCTTGGTTTTCAGATATAGTGTCCTATTTGACAGCCATGCCTAGTATGTTTTCAATGAGTGCCATACATTGTATACAACAAACGATAGAAGTTCCAAATTATGACTTTTTTTTTTTTTTTTCCAGAGATAGTTCACCCTCTTGTGTACTGGGCAAAGAGAGTGGGGAATAATCATCTAAATCCACTCAGGCATTGATCTGACTCAAGGCTGAAGGCTGTTTTGGACCTAGCTCTCTATGACTTCCAATTAAAATCCTGATGTGTTCACCAATGTCCCTTTTCCTAGTGGATCCTAAATTCTAATCTTGGTCTTTCTAGCATGGAAAGCCTGCCCAACACTCCAATCTGTTTTCCAGGGGCTTTCGGGTTAGTCTCAGAATTTGGCAACTGTCTTAAGAGGAAAATTGGCTATATGTCTTCCCACAAAAATTCTGGTTGGTTTCTCTGACCCTTATCAATGGTCTTTTACCTGTATTTTCAGCCTTTTACTCTCAAATCAGAATTGGGGGATGTGCCGAGAAAAAGCAAATGCAGAATATCATCCCACCTCTTTGTGGTTTTCCCTTTCCATAATTTTGACCCCCAAAGACCTTATTTCTTGAACGGTTTTCTGATGACTTTTTAAGAGCTAATTTTTGTATTTATTTAGCTGTTATAATTGTTGTTAGTAAAAGCATTTGTCTTCTACAAGTAATTAAATTCTACACAGATATAGGAATCAAAAACACATTTAAAATATATTTATTCATATCTAATGCAACTTTGTAAGTTGTTTTTATTAGAAAGGTTGTTCCAAGTAACCAGACTCCAAGAGTGTCAGAAACTCATTTAGATAAGAGATTTTTCTGAAGACAATTATTTTTGTGCTTTATGATATGATTTAGAAGAGCAGAGACTGGTAGTAAACGAAATACAACTAGGTAGAAATAAAAGGTATTTGTGCTGATCTGCCACCCTTTAATCTCTTTTTTTTTTTAACTGAGTATAAGATACGCATGAAGGTACACAAACTTAAGTTTAATGCTTAACTAATTATCATAAGCTGAACATATCCATGTAAGCACAACCCCAGTTATGAAATAGAATGTTATCCCAAATAATAATAATAATAAAAGAATATTATCTCTATCCCAGAAATCCCCATATGCCCTCTATCAATTACTACTCCTCCGTCCTTTCTAAAGGTAAGTACTATCCTGGCTTCCTGTGCCATTGCCGAGCAAAATATTCCAATAAACAAGTAAGCCACAATTTTTTTATCCATTGTAATCTTTATTGGAGCCATTCTGAATACTGTTTCTATAAACATTCTTATAGAGATATTTTAAAGCACCCATGCATTTCAGATTTATATATGATTAGGAATGGAATTGATGGGTCATATTGTATGTTTATGTCCAATTTGAATAGGTAACGCCAGGTTTTCAAATAGTTTCATTAATTTATAGACCCACAGGCGATATATGAGAGTTCCAGTTATTTCACAACTTTGTCAACTTTTGATATTATCAGTTTTTAAAATTTTAGTCATATTGATGGGTATGTGATGGAATCTCATCAAGGTACTAATTAGCATTTCCTTGATTACTTTTCATAGGATAAGGATGATTTGGATATCTTCTTTTGTGAAGTACCTTATCAAGTTTCCTGACCATTTTTCTATTGGTTATTTGTCTTTAATTATTATGCCTACAAGCCCTTTGTCACTTACATGTAGGATTATAATCTTGACAGTAAAGAGATACACTATTTATAATCACACTGGGACTGTCCTGAACAAAATTGGATATATATAACAACACAACTTTCTGTTGTTTTAACTAACTTTATTGAAAAATAATTTACATACAAAAATGCACCCATTTAAAATGTATAATTTGATGAGCTTTGACAAATGTATATACTCATGTAACTGCCAGAACAACTGAGATATAAAATATTTCCCATCACCCCCTGTGTTCCTTCCCCTTCCATCTCCCATCTTCATGCGACCCTAAGCAGTCACTGATCTGCTTTTTCATTTGCTTGTTAAGGACAAATCTAGAGTAATCTTTCCTGTATGGTGAGTTTAGTCCCACTAAAAAGGCATGACTCTTGAGGTTTCTACTGAATGCCCTGTGTATTCAATGAGGTTTCTCAGCTCTGGCTGCTGGGAATTCAAATGATTGCTTGCACTGTGTGAGCCCTGGAAATTGTTTGGCTTCCAGCTCACCCATAATCCTACTTTTTCCTTCACATGTTCTTTGCCCATCTTCTTAGAATTTTGCACTATGCATGTGGATTGGTATTTAATCAAAGATGCAGAGGGACCCATACACGAATTTCTGGAGATCTTTCTCTACCTAGCTCTCTCTTCTCTGATTGTTTTCCCACAAACTCTAGTTGCAAATGTTTCCTCAGATAGAAATCTTGGCCCCTTCAGCACAACATTAATGGTGGGTTCTGTTTTGGTTCCCTTCCCTGCACCCTGGTCCAGAAATTGCCTCCAAGCTGAAAGCCAGAGTGAGTCTAGAGCTCACTTAATTTACTTCTCTTCTCTCAGGGTTCACAGGTTATTGTCTGAAAATAGTTGTTTCCTATGGAGTATTCATTTTCTATTTCTTTACAGTGGAAGGGTAATTCTGGAAGCTGACACTCTGTTATAGTCAGAAGCAGAAGTTTTCTGGTCATCCTAATTTTACGTATTACAAATATCTCCTTTCATTGTGTAATTAGTCTCTCTATTATCTTGATATATAGTAGTTTTGTTACTATTTAATTCTAGATGTTTTCTAATATCTAAGTTGTTAATATATCTCAAAATACATGGGTACCACAATTTAAATTTAAAAAAATTAAAAACTAAAATTCTTTGTACTTTCTAATCATGTTATTACATCTGTGGAAGTTTTAAAAAATTCTTATGTTTACGTGTCAAATAAAATTTTTTAAACCCATATGTGATGTTTGTCTTCTTTTCCTTTCTATATTCATTCTTAATGTAATTGCATTGTAGTAGGAAAATACTGTATTAAAAATGTTTATTTGTTGACATTTGTTGTGAAATAGTTTATGATGTTTCGGTTGCTATATTTACTAAATGCTCCTTGTGGGCAGGATGAATTTTTCAAATCGTTGGATCCACTATATATAAGGATCAGCTTATTAACTTTGTTCACATATTCTCTATCCTTATTCATTTTTGTTATTTTAATCTATCGAATACTGATAGCTCTATCAAATACTGGAATGTTGACCGGGTAACGGCTCCCATATAGTCACGTGGTCTTCAATGCAAATGGTCCCTCCTGACACTGAGCACAGACAGCAGCCTTGCCAGCCTTGTAACCCATTCACACTTCCTGTTCATTGTCTGCAGATTTCGTCCTGCTTACGCAGGGTCCAGCTCCCCTCCTCTCTGGCTCAGCACAGAAAGCTGAAAAGGACAGGTGCAAGGTTAGTACTAAACCAGAAGCCAGAGCATCCAGATGATGTAGCCCAACATATTGGATAGAAGCTGTGGAAAACAGGACTCTGCAGTCAAAACCCAGGCAGAAACAACTGCAAGGGATGTTGCAATGAATTATTAACTTATTCTTTCAAAAATATTTCTTGAATTCTTTCTTTTGGCAAGACACCAGTGGAGGATGGCTCGGAGATAATTTAAACGACTCCCGGAGTGCTGAATTTCAAGCTTCAATAGATTGTACATGCAGACTAATAGCAGCAGGGCTTTCTCTGATGAATAAAAACAGAGTATTGTCTTTGTTGTTTTAAAAAAGAATAAGAAAAAACACCTGAGCAATTTCCAGCTTCTCAGATGTAGCCTCAAGATTACATTGCACACAATTATTTAACAGAATGAGAAAAATCCAATGGTCTCATCCATCCTGCACTGGCTGTTTTTGTAAGAGGACAATAAACAGGGATAATTGCGAAACTTGATGGAACAAAATGAATGAGGCTCCAAGAAACATTCTCAGTCTTTATGTATTGCTCTTGCAACAGCTTTTGAGCAAGGGCCAGCTAATTTATACCAGGTCTGATGTGTGTTGACAGGCTTTAACAGGTGTCTCTTATTTCTGCTTGAACAGTTTTCCTGTAACTCATCTCCTAATTCCATTCTCACTTTTGTCCTCCAGACTCTTCTCAAAATACAGCTTTGGTAACGCCACCCTTTGTCCAACCCATCAACAGATGATCACTGTCTATGGGGTATAACTCCTTAACCATCACCTCCACCCACTGTTATCTCATAGTCCGCCCTGTTACACATGCTGTACCTTGACCACATACTACTAGATATCATCTTTCAATACTACTTCCCCCACATACACACCCCATTCCTCTTCCAGGCCTTTGTTCATTGCCATAGCCCATGTGGAATGTCCTCTCACTCATCTCACATGTCACACCATTTCATGTTCCTAAGTAATCATTAGGCCAGTGATGAAGTTTGATCTCAGTTCAGATCAACAGATATTTAAGGAGTGCCTAGGCTTGTATCAAACAGTATAATAGGTCCTGGGGATGCAACGATGAAAGGATAAGATCACTTCCTTTTCTTGAGGAGCTCAGTCTAGATGAGAGACAGACATGGGCAGAGCGTGTTCACACAGCAAAAATGTGCCTTCCTGACTCCCCCTCCCCCCACAGCACCCCAGGCACAGGGCGATGCAATGGCAGGGTGCTGTGGTGCCTCAGGAAAGGCGTAGCTCAGCCTAAATGAAACTGTGGCTGGGAGAAAGTATTTAGGCTTAGTGTCATGTTAGAAGTTGTCTATAGTACAGAAAGGGGGAAAGGATGTTTTTGTAGACAAGAGGAACAAGATTGGAACCTTCTTCCATGACACCTCTTCAACTTCCTTTCATTTCAGAATTGAATTCTTTCTCCTCAGTTCTATAATTACATTTTTGTTTGCTGTTGTACCATTATAATACTAACCTTATTTAGCCTTATAGTTTAGTTACTTGATTTTAATTATTATCTACTAACTGCCCATTAAGTTCCAGGCACTGTTCTAAATCATGCCAAAAGTTGTCTCATTTAATTCTCTCTACAACCTTATGGATGCACACCATTGTCACACCCATTATGCAGATGAGGAAACTGAGGTTCAGAAAATAAACTACCCGAGGTTGTGCAGCTATTATACCATGCGTAACCATACACTGGAGTTCTTGATAAATAGTTTCCTGGGTTCTGTATGCAGAGATTCTGATTTATTAAGTTTCAACTGAGATTCCTATGTGCATTTTGTCAAATCACCAAGGTGGTTGGGAAGCCTACTTGGAGGAACATTGAACTCAGAGGGTAAATTTCTGGGACTTAAACCTAGACTTTTCAGAATCCAGAACCTGTTTTTAGACTTGTCTGCCCTTGAAGGGGAGCGACATATCACTTGCTGCTGTGTCTTACAAAGTCAACTTATAACGAAGCTTTGCATGTCAAATAAATATCAAAAACATGTTTGGCTCATTGCTGGGATTAAAGTAGAGATTCCCCACTTTTTGAAGGAAGGCAGCTTTATTTACTTATTCTTAATTGATATTTATGTTAATAAGAGAGTGTTATGATCAATTGTATGTGTCAACTTGACCAGGTCACAAGGTGCCTAGATAGTTTAGTTAAGCACTGTTTCTGTGTGTGTCTGTGAGGGCATTTCCAGATGAGATTAGCATTTGAACTGGTAGACTACGTAGAGCAGATTGTCTCCACCAGGTGGGTGAACATCATCTAGTCTTTTGAGGGCCTGAACAGAGCAAAGAGACAAAAAGGGAGAAATCTCTCTCTCTGCCTAACTATTGAGCTGGGACATGTGTCTTTTCCTGTTCTCAGACTGGAATTTATATCATCCGTGCTTATGGTTCTCACTCCTGGCTCTCCTGCATCTCCAGCTTATAGACAACATATCATGGGACTTCTCAGCTTCCATAATAGTATGAGCCAATTCCTTATAATAAATCTCCTTATTTGATATAGGTATAGGTATAGATTTATAAATAAGAGATAGGTATATGTGTACATATAATACAGAGAGATATATCTTTATGTAATATATCTATATCTGTATCTATATGTATATCTATGTCCATATCTATATCTATATCTATATCTATATCTATATCTATATCTATATATTGCCTTTTGGTTCTGCTTCTCTGGAAAACCCTGACTAATACACAGAGTTAAAAGTTTTATGATCCTGTATTTTTTTCAAAACTGGGTTTCACAAAATTGCTATCCCCTTCTTTGTTGTCAAAACTTTCTACATACATTTCCAATGCTTTTGTCTTCCTGAATTAGTGATTTTTCCTAAAACACAAATGTTGTCATGCGCTCTACTACTTAAACCTCTACTATACCTTCTCACCACTTAAAGGAAATGGCCCCCATGCTCAGCCTGAGGTCTAAGTTCATCTGAAATGCCTCATCCCTCTCTAGCCTTTGAGCTCAACACCCTCACCTTTGCACCCTGTGTATGAACCACTCCAAACAGCTTTGGTTTCTCAAGTCTGCAACACTCTCTCCTGTCCCTTTGTCGGCAGTCCCCTCTGCCTGAAATATCTTCCCCAGGTTTAACCAGCTGACAAATGCCCACTCCTCCTTTAAGACCTAACCCAAGTGTCTCTTCCTTTGTGCCTAAATTCCTGCTTTTCCTAGACAGAAATGATCATTCTCTCATTGGTTCCGTATGTCTATGATAGTGCATTTTGTTTATAAGCCTGTCTTCTCCGTTAGACTGTGAGCATCCTGAGTGCTGAGACTGAGCCTGCATCACCTCTGTATCATCAGTGTCTGGCACAAAAAAGTCCACCTGCTTTGTATTGAATTAATTAAGAAGTGGGTGAAGGAATGAGTCAAAGAATGAAAGACTGGTTGGATAAATGAAGTCATGTGTCTTTATTTCCCGTCTCACATTCAATCCATCAGGAAATTTGTTGGCTCTACCTTTAAAATATTTCCAGAACCTGATTATTTCTCACTACTTTCACTGCTACCAAGTTGGTCTAAGCCATCCTGGCCCCTAGCCAAGTTTTCTCTCCTAGCTTCCTAATACTTCTCTGTGCTTTGATCTTTGGTGGTCCCTAATGTCTATTCCCAACGTGGAAGTTAGACTTATCCTTTAAAAATAGAAATTAGATCAAAACTCTCTTCTGACATGCAGAATAAAAGCCCCAGTCCTTTCAATGGCTTGCAAACTATCACCTTCCCTTTCAGTCTCCTATCCACGCCTCTTTCTAATCTCATTTCCTACTGCTTTCCACCTTGCTCACTGCATTCCAGCCTCCCTGGCCTCCTTGTTGTTCCTCAAATATACTTGGCTTGCTTCTGTCGTAGGGACTTTTCACGAACAATTTCCACTGTCTGGAATGTTCTTCATTCCTTATCATATGGCTCACTCCCCTCAACCTCTTCAAGTCTTTGTCCAAATGACACCTTTTAAATGAGCCCAAACTGGACTACCTTCTTTAATATTGTTCTTGATCCCATAACACTTAGCATCTTCTAACATGATCTAATGATCTGTTAGCATAAGTGGTTAATATGGTTTAAATATTGGGCTTATTATTTATTGCCTGACTCTTCCTACTAGAATGCAGGCTTTTACCAACTTGTTCTATTTTGTTCAGTGATATATTCTCATTGGCTAAACAGTGCCGGGAACATAGCAGACACTCAGCAAATATGTTTTGAATAACAAAGTGAATGCATGACTGCTCCAGGATAGAAGCTCCTTAAGTGCCCTGAGCTTGCCAGACTTCGTCATTGAATCCCTAGTCCCCAATATAGTGCCTGCCCCTTAGTAGGTGCTCAGTAAATGCTTGTTAAGTTAATGGATGCATGTGATTTGGATTTCAATGGATCACTTTCAAGGGGGAGAAAAAGCATGTCAGCTAATCATCGGTTTAGTTTATTTAAAATCTCTTGGTGTTTATTTTAACAAAAGCTTTCTTGGAATTCTAACACTAAAATAGGATGTCACTGAGGCCTCTGTGGTTTCAGCGGCTATGACCTTTACCATCATTCTCAGGATGGGAGGGTGAGTGTGCATGGAGGACCTTAATTAATCCAACCCTGAGGCTGGAGTGATATGCTGACAAAAACTCAGGAAACCTTACAGACCAGCTTCCCTAAAATAACCTTGCAATTGTTCCTAAGTCCACCAGAAACCCTAATTTGGGTAGTTTCAGCTCCTCTCAATTGACTCAGACTGCTTTTGGCTAACATCGAATGCTTCAACAAATCTGAAAGTTTCCCACGAGAACCTTCCCTTAAGTTTGTTTTCTGCCAAGCTACAGAAAAGGAAGGTTTGCGTTTTACAAATACAGAAAATAGCTTTAACTGTACTCCATTTTTGCAGACTCATGGGTAAATTTTCCAATCAAGCATCAGAGTATGTGATCTGATTTTTGATCAAAGTATAATGTCTAACAGGTGGGCTATTTGGGACTCAATCTTTGCCAGGTGGTGTGAAATAATGACAAATGATCACAGTGCCTATATATAAATGATCACAGGTCAGTCTGCTTGACCTGTGGTTCAAACTAGCCTTCGGAGAAACCCATTTCTAAACTACGCCCATTGCTGTGATTGAAGGTAGGTATTTTCAAAATTGCTTGGCTTGGCAAACTTGCTGCTCTGAAATTACTTTGAACTGTGGCTTGACTGACAAGCTTATAGAACAGGGATTTGATACCTGAGTAAATAAATCGTTCCACCAGGTTCATACATGGACTCTTAAGCTTGGTGTTTTTTTGTTTGTTTGTTTGTTTGTTTTTAGGACTAGTAAATATATCATCATGAGTGTCCTTACTAACTTTAGCCCCTGGAAAGGAGGGTTAAAAACTTTCTATCTTTGCATCCATACTGCAAAGTATTTTCTAACATAAGTTTAATACTTACAAACATTTTAGAATAAATAAATAAATTGCAAATTTCTTTTAGAACCATTAAAGGAAAATATTCACTGTTTAAACTAGATATGATGCTTTTCAAGGTCATATAATATTTTTTTCTTACTTTGGGTTACAGGAAGCTCAGAGATGTTCTTAATTGTGGTAATTATCTATTAGCATAAGTTTCCCTTTGCTTTTATGGGTTTTGATATGCTATTTCTGTGTTAATATCTTACTATTTTTTAAATCATAGTGTCTTTTAATTTCAAACAATTTTTGGAAACAAATTGGATGTACAATACAATAACAAAAATCAATACATTAGATGTACCGTATTTCTTCAGTTCAGTTTGCTACTAGAAAAGTATAGGAACATCTTTGCTCTTAGAACTGAAAATATGTGTACATATTTGATATAAGTTTAAAAGAAAAAAGGTTTTTATTTCAATAAGCATTTTCCCATACCTTCTACATGCGAAGCACTGTGCTAAATGATGGGTTAAGAAATGATTAATGAGTCTAGATTGGAAGATAGAGACTCCCATTGGCAGCTGCAGAACAATGTGGTAATGATTCCATTTATATGCAATATGCAGAGTCAGCAAATTCATAAAGACAGAAAGCAAACTAGGATTGCCAGGGGCTGGAGGTGGAGGGAATAGGAAGTGACTGGTTAATGGGTGTGGGGTTTCCTTTTGAGGTGATAAAAATTTTCTGGAACCAGATAGTGGTGATGGTCGCACAACAGTATAACGTACCAAATGCTGCTAATAGCAAATTGTATGTTATGTGTATTTTACTGCAATATTTTCAAAAATAGTAAAACAAACAGATACACACAAAATCCCAGTGTAGTGAAGAGACCTGATTTGTTCAGTCAATTAAAAAATATTTACTGAATGCTTACTGTGTGTCAGTCACTGATTAGGTAACTGGGGACAAAATGCTGAGCCAAGCCAGGCATTGTTTTCTCATGGATTATGTCTGGTAGAAAGACAGAAAATTAACAAATATATATATTTTTTAAGTTTAACCACGGATAAATTCTATAAAGGAGAGAAAATGTATAACCGAGAAACTTGGGCTAATTGAAGGTTTGGACAATATCAGGGAAGATTATCCAGAGGAAAGAACCATTGATATGAGTTTTACAGGATGAATAACAACTGGAAGGGAACTGAGGTGAAGCAATGGGAAGGACCTAGATCTGCCCAGGAGGAATAGATAGTGTGTTTAAAGGACGATGGTAAAGAGGAGAAAGTGTTTTGTGATAAGGCTTGAGGGGAAGGCAGGGAAAAACCTCATACAGGGCGTTTGGTAAATATAGAGACAGTCTGAAGGATGTTTAGAAGATTAATGAGGCAGAACTTGACAGTGGATTGCACCTAGTATTGTAGAGGAAGGAGGGAGGGAGAGAGGTGCAAAGAAAGAGAGGGAGAGAAAAGAGAGACACTTGTCCCTCAGCTTTCTGGTTTGCAGATCTGGGTGATGACAGTGCCGCTCTGAGACAGAAAGTGCTCCAGAGGTGCCCTTCGGAGATCAAAGGCGTTGCAGAAGACATCACGTAACAGAGGAGGAGAGTTGCATTGACTCAAATGGGAATCCTGACACTATCTTTTCTTCAGCAATTCTTGCAGAAGAATGTTTCCTGTGTTCTTTGGAGTTGGAATTAGTAGTCAACAGTAGGTCCACATTGCAATGACAGATACATAATTTGTGACTCATTAAAATATATATTAATTGTGTAGGAAAGGGTACAGAGTTTCATTATCCTTAGCTTATTTTTTAAAGTTTCAAGTGTAAAATTATAATGAAAGGGAAAAGAAAGATACCAATTATTGAGTTTCTTCTCTGTATCAGGTACTATGCTTGCTACATGTTACGTATATTATCTTAGTTCTAAATGATCTTGCAGAGTAGATCTTTCTCCCTATTTTAAAGATAAAGGAAAAAGACAGAGTAAAATAGTAAATTGTTTACAAATACTACAAGTACTACTGTATTACAGATATAAATAATAAGTAGGAGAGGTAGGATTTAAAATCAGGGCTGTGGTTGCCTACAAGATTTACACTCATTCAACTATACTGATATTTTTCAAATGTCAACCATTTGTGTGTCACTTTCATGACTTTCACTACATCCATGTTTCTCCAAAAATAAGACCTAGCCGGACAATCAGCTCTAATGCATCTTTTGGAGCAAAAATTAATATAAGACCCAGTCTTTTACATTATATTACACCTGGTCTTACATTATAGTAACATAAGACTGGGTTGTCCGGCTAGGTCTTATTTTCGGAGAAACACGGTATGTGTACCACTTCGGCTGACATTTTAAAAACATTTTTCTTTGAGTTGTCTCATTGTTTTTTAACTCAAATATATTTTATAAGGACACTTTATATTACTACCATGAATAAAAAATCAGTGCAATGATAAAGGCAATCATAAAAGGCAGTGGAAACCATACAAATTAGAATTAAACAAAGCAACATTACTAAATTCTAGCTGCATGCTGATGTTTTCTTTGGAGGTTCTGAATGTGATGCCTGTTATCTCTCTGTTAAAAAGAGGGATTAGGAAATCCAGAGAGGTGTTCAGGAGCAGTAACATACTGAGAGATGGGCCCTGATTACTGTTACAGAGAACAGAAAAGGAAATAATTTTCACACTGTGTGATTCAGTGTTATTCACTGCTGTGAACGACCTATGCCATTTTGTGTGGTACTGGCATTCCACGTCCCATGGCTGGGGAGCCACTAAACTATATCCCACCACTTCTATTGAGATATCTACACTTGGAATTTCTGTTGATGTTGATTCAATCAACATTTGTATTCAAGATCATGGAGCCCAGAGAGTATGTAGCAATTAACATTGCCTCTTTTAAAGGAATTATTCTGAATAGGATCTAATATAGCCTCCCACTGGCTAGGTAAGCATAAAAAAGGTTATGACACTGAAACCTCAGTTATCCCAGATTTATGAACTTTACCTTGAGATGGAACATTTTCAAAGCTGATTTTAAAACTTAAGCTTTCACTACATGACTATAAATGAAATGATAAACCTTCAGAAATCCTGAGAGAATCATGGCCCTTGGTCCAGGAAGATGAGTCCACAAAGACAGGTCAAAGCTCCAAGCAGAGGAGGCACTTGAACCTGAGGGAAGAAAGGAGGGAGCAAACCTACTGCGTTTGGCATTCAATAAAGGAAGAAGGAAAGCAAGTGCCTTTTAGAGGAAAGCACAGATGGAAGGAAAATTAAGCAAAGTTAAAAAATACCATTGTGGTCTGTTCTACAAAAACCAGCAGGGCTATGGTTTCTTTGGAACCAGAGATTTGAAAGGTAAGGAAAACAGAGATCACATTACAAAGTACTCAAGGGTTTAATACGCAAAGCAATGATTCTAATGAAGGTCTGGCTAATTCCTTCTGTGTCTCAGAGATGAGCAAGGGGCCTGAGAGGTATCTAAACCTATAACAGCATGTATTAACCCAGCCTGAATGATTTACTGTTACCATATTTGGGCTGACTTTGAGTGCAGGAGAGGAAAAAAAAAAAAAATGAAGAAAAACAAGCTTACCCATAAAAAGAAATCGTAGAACTCGGTGTCCCAACAAGTGGGTAAAAATGTTAACATTGTTTTTTTATGGCCTAATAAATGTCTTTCATAAAAATTGCTGAAAACATACTCCCTAGATCGCTGCACTAGATTGGAAAAGAGATATTGATCATAAGGAGGGGTTGATCAAGAAAGAGAGTTAGAAGGAAACCAGGTCTTAGGTTACATAAAAATATATGGACTGTCTTTTTAAACTTCATAATCCAGTCAAATAAGTATTTTTCTACAAAATAAGTATTTTATGGAAATGAGACTAGAGAAGTTAGGTAATGTCTCTCAAGACACACAGCTGAAAGTTGTTGAAATCAGGACTTAAAACCTGTCTGAATCTAAAGCCGTCAGTCTTTCAATCAAACCCCCAAGCCTTCTCTAACTGCTTACACCAGGTCAATTGAAATAGTCCGTTTGCTATTAATATTCCACTTAAAATGTTATGGATTCACAAAACAACTGTGTGGGGAAGGAATGATGGTGATTTTAGCCCCCTTTCTTAGGACATTGCAAAACTCTACGGGCAGCAACAGAATGGTCCTACCTACTCCACAAATAACAAAAATAAGGCTCAGACAATTATATGTCTCGCCCAGAAGATGTCATTAGCAAGTGGTACTTCAAATCATCTACTTCATGTATCATCCGGTATTTTCCAATCAGAGTAACTTTTGGCTATGGTCAAAAAGTGTCTTGAGTCATTACCATCAAATGTGTTTTATTTGTGCTCACCTGCAATACTGGAAGAATCACTTTTAAAGATCCAATTACTATTTTGGGGACTAAGTCTCCTTCAAAATAGAAATTTAGAATTCGGTAGTCTTTGCTATTATGAATTCAAATACATTTGTAGGTATTCAGAGCATCTACTGAACATACCTTAGTTAACATACAAAAAGTTAACATCCATTAACTCTTTCATCCAATGAGCACAAAGAAAAAGAAAAAAGAAATGCAGATAACATGGCCTTGGTCCTCAAACTGCTTCCAGTGTCATGGATATCTTTAGACAGGCAAGATGTTTATATAACCCAGGAATCCCTTTATGAAAAGATTGCTGTAGCGCTATTGGGCCTCCCTGCAATAGGTTCAGCCAGCAGCCTACCAAGCAGTAAGCACAGGAGACGGGATCAGAAATAAAGAGGAAAAGGTCAAGGCTGTTGTTAGAATACCGTGGAGACTCAATAGTTTGGGTATATGATCGTGGTCCACAGATTACGGCTCCCTCTATGACCACAATGTGTAACATGCACCTTTTTCAATATTTTTTTAATCCTTATTTCTCAGCGATTAACAAATATTTAGAATTGAAACTATCCTAATTAAATAATCTCCATTTTCACTGCTACTGATGTCTAGTTTTGTTTCATCATTTTCTTCTCTGCAAAATCTTCCAATGTCTCCCTATATTTATTCATCTTCCATATACACTAATGTTGATAATGTTCTAAAAAGAAACCTGATGTCACTTGCCTTCTTAATATCCTTTCATCGTTCCCCATTCCCTAAAAGATAAAGTCCAAACCTCATAATGTGCCAAAGTCCTGCAAGATCTGCTCCCATTCTAACTTTTTCTTTTTCCGTTTTCCCCATTGCCACCTACATTCCAACATATTGAATGAGTTATGCCTTCATTGTGCCTTCTTACATGTGTTTTCTTTTTTTTCCTTTTTTTTTTTTTTTCCTAGAAACCTCCCTATGCCCCTTGTCTTTTTGGAAAACTCCTACTCATGTTTTAAGGCCTCTCCTATGAAGCCATTCATGATAGCCCCAAGCTGAGTTGTCACAATGATACCAAATACCTATTTCCATGACTTCTGTTGGAGTCACCTATCTTTTCAGTGTCCACAGCATCTTCTGTATATTTTTATCATAGCATTTAACATACTCTAATCATTCATTTACCATATTTTCCCCAAACTGGATTATGAGTTTTTATACATAAGGATTGTGTGTTATATAATCTATGTTTCCTTTGGCTAGCATTGTTTCTGGAACAAAGTAACTGCTCAAAAACATTTGTTAAAATGAACAAATCAATGGACTGTAAATACTTAGGTTTGAATCCAGGAAGAATGGATTTCACTTAAGAGCTATTTGTTCTGAAAAACTAAACTCTTATTCTGCTTCACCCTTAACACTTGTTCTTCTGTTCTTTCCCCATTAGTTAGTGGTTCAATTGCCAAAGAAGCTGGTTAGGCCAGAAACTCAGGACTCATCATTGATTCTTCATTTACTCTTCTCCAATTCACTATCAAAATTGATAAAATTTACATTGCAAATAGCTCTTTAATTAAAGAACTTTTCTTCATCTCCATTGTTGCTGTCGTTTCATCTAACATTATCTCTTTCCTGAATTCTTGTACTAGCCTCCTAACTGGTCTCCCTCCAAACACTCTGCCCACTCTCCATTCTCCACTGTGTAACAAGAGTCATCTTTTCAATGTAAATCAGATCTTGCCCCTCCTCTGCTTAAAACCATGCTTTCCATTGGTTTTTAAATATGGAACTTCTTTGCAATATCCTATGACATCCTACATGCCTGTCTCTCTAATCTCTTCTTGTCCTGCCTTCCCTCCCTTTTTGTCCCTGGGCTCCGTCATTTTGACTTTTCTGAAGTTCCTTCATCATGCCAAACTCTTTAGCACTTTCAGTCTTCCTACTTGCTGGTCCATCTCTCCAGGTCAGTCTTTGACTCATTCTTTCCATGTCTTTGTTGTCACATTTAAATTTAATTTCAGAGAGGCCTTTCCCCAAACACTTAGTCTGTAGCCATTGTTCCTAAACCTTAGAAATTCTCTTAGACCACCTTGCTTTTTTTTTTTTTTTTTTTTGGCCTAGCACTTGCCTGCATATGAATGTAGACATGTATTTCTTTGAGTTTTTACCTTCATGCAGTTAGGAGACCATGTTTGTTCCATATAACATTCTATACCCTCTGTTTATCACAATGCATTCACATTAAATACATGTTAATAGAACAACTAAACATATCTGAACTTTTTTATTCATCTGTAAAATGGGAACAGCCCTATTATAAGACTTTGAGAATTACATGAGTTTATGTTTATGATGACACTACATAACTGCATGTTATTCTAATGAGACAAATAAAAGCAGTCTCTCACATTTTTAAAAAATAAACTATCCTGCTTTGATTAAGTAAATTTCTATGATGTTGCCTCAAGGTCAGAAATTGGATCCAGGAATGGAAGTTCTAGGAAAGCAATCTTGGTATCACTGTAAACTAAGAACTATTAAATTCTTAAGTACAATCCAGCAACTAAAATATACTGACACCAAAGTAGTAAGTTCTCTAACACCAGAAGATGTTGCTGATATATCAGATAAAGACTATACTAGACAATTCTTATGCCTTGGCAAACTCAGGAATACTCTAATTATAGAGAGCAGCAACAAGGAGAAAAGAACCCACACATCTGCACATGAAACCCAAAAAGGAAAAGTTCACATACAACTCACAGGCTTGCTACATAGGACAGCAGTGAAGGCAATATTCTGTTTTAAAAATTTCCAAGGCAAATCTGATTGAGACATTGTTTTCAGTTAGCACGTCTTCCAAATAGATCCGAAGAAGCAGCATGAAGACCATATTCCTTCCTTAGAGTTACCAAGATAAACAAGAGTGAAAGGTCTCTGAGTCTTAGATTAGGAGGCCTATGATCAGAGAAACTTATTCAGGTAAAATTCCATGCTGCCTTTATAGTTGTTCTCATGCAGAGGATGTGAAACTACAAAAAAAATAAATAAACAAAAAGCCTATTTTTTTTCTAAAGCATTTTAGAATAAAACTTAAGTGAGAAAGCCAAGAAAAAAAAGAAAATATTTTCATCCTTTCAGAAGGACATGTCTATGAGAACATAGACAACAATTGCAGAAGAAGAAATCAGCACCTGAATCCTAGCTGGTGTGAGAAATCAGATCTCAACAATGTCACAAACACCCTGCTACAATTCAGTCAGCTCAGAGGTGCGTAACAAGGGATTTGCTGCAGACATCTAAGTACAAAAAAGTATGAATAATTTATTTTCAAAAGTAGTGATACTGGAAGAACAACCATCAATCTTCCACCCCAGGGTGTTAGTTGAATATTAGGATTTTATATCTTTACCATATCTCCCTTGCAGTCCTGTCTGAAATTTAGAATTGGACTTACAAGGAAAGACAATTTTCTACCAGGTCTTTGTAAGAGTAAACAGGGTCTATTCAAGGACCAATGAACTGTGAAATTGTTCCATTTCTCAGGGATCTATCAAGCATATTCTGATCATAATGTTGGGACATTATGGTTTTTGCTGTTATAGCTGTTGTTGCCCAGTGTCCAAACTCCCTGCTTCATGCTACCGTACTCTGAATTTCCTTCAGAAAATGGTCTCGCCCATATTTCTGTCCATGACAGTTGACCCCACCTTCAACTTCATTTCCTGGTTTAAACTGACCGGCAAAGTCTAACTCCAAGGCCTTTACGATTGGTTTAGGAAAAGCATGTGACCAAATTCTGGCCACTAAGAGAAGAGAAGAGGTTCACTGGAGGTTTTTGGGCAAGAAGCATCCTTAGCATCCTAGGGAGACTGGAAGAGTCTCTATTTTTCCTGCTGAAGGAACTGAGAAGCATGTAGCCCCTGGGAGCTGCTGTCAGTCCTTTTATAAACATAAGTGCGGTTTTCAGATGGCATTGACACAGTGGAAAGCAGATGTGGGCAGAATAACACCCCTTCTCTCACCAAAAACAATTTGTCCACATCCTAGTCCTCAGAACCTGTGAATGTTACCTTACGTGGCAA